>NW_022900916.1:13000507-13083301 GCF_012274545.1 Fukomys damarensis
TATAAAATATTGGCAACAATATATCACCATATAGAATACATTTATTTGTTTAGACAATGTTTTGAGTATATCAAAACAAATGTGGGGCAAGTCATATCTGAATGGTAATCCAAAGGGTAATAAAAATGAAACAGTAACACATGCAGGAAATAAGGAATTAAAATATGGTAGCTTTTCTAGCATTGAACATTTACATTTTCTTCTTGGATGGCAGGTGTGAACACTAGAAATCAGATTTCATCATATAAATCTGTTTCACTTAGCTTAACTTCTTCCACTGTGCTATTAGTCTGAACTTTAGCAAGGCTTCATGAGTTTTTCTAAAAGATCATTTTAGCAGAAAAACAGCAAATTTGTTGTACCTCATTCCATTATTTGAATTTTGCCTCAGGGGTCACTTTTATATAAACCACATCACATAAGTTGGAATATGTTATTGTTTTATATTTAATTAAAACCTTTGTACATCTACACACATTTGTTTGAAGTGCAACTTATGTATAGATATTTTAAAGAAGATATTATGATTTATATTTTATAGCAGGAAATAACTGGAAGAAATTTAATGTTCCACCAAATGTGCTAATATCACTGTCTCTACTGAAATTTTGTATGATTTTAATTTTAGCTGTGCTTATATATAGTTTTTTTTCAAATAGCTTTCTTTTCCTTATATGATTAAAATTAACAACTAAATAATCGCATCTTTTTACTTATCACCTACATTTTTTCCATTAACATTTTGCTGATTTTGTACGTTAGTTTTGGAGTTATGTGGATAGAAAATAAGACAGCTTTATTGGAATGAGCAGATTATGTCATATTATTAGAGGATTTATAACTTATTCAAAATACAGTTCTCGGTGTTAGCCTTCAGATTCCTAAATGCCAATGTAGAAGTGTGTTTTGGTATTTTGGTGCCAGGGCAGTTAACAGGTGAGTTTTATTTTATGATGTATTTATGATATCAAGTCTAAGAATTTTCAGTGAAGGATCACTGCAATTAATAAAAATAGGGCTTTTGTGTCTCTTTATCTTTTTATTATCTAATTTTAATGACCCAGCATAAGGAAGGAAACTCCTTTAAGCAGATATTAAACAATTAGATGGTAAGGTCTAAATTTTCAAGTGCTGCTTTGATACCTGTGGGCTTCACAGTACCCCAAAAGCTTCAGTTTGCGTTCCCTACCCGCGCTCCAGCAGCAGAAGAGCCTCTCCGCCACGCTGTTCCCCTGCTTGCTAGAATAGCCCTACAGTCCCTGGTCCTCAGCCAAGCTTTGCCAGCCTGTGGAATTATTCAGACAGACCAATCACACCCGCCTTGCAAGAACCTGGTGATTCTCCGTCCTCTCCTCACTGAAAAGTCTTCCTCTGCGTCCCTTTCCTTCCTCCCCAATGCAAACCCTAAGTGGCCTTGCGTGGCATGTGGTGTCTGGTAGTGCGTGTATGGGACTAGAAATTGCACTGCGTTTCTTCTGGCTCATGTCAGCTTCCATGAGCTTGGCCATGTAACGGGTGGATCGCAGGGATCCATGCTTTACCAGTGGGATGAGTAGAAGGTGATCCGAACACGCACATGTGGTGAAACGAATAATTCATTGAATCACATTGCATGTGATTTTGAGACTTAAATGTTCTTCATGTAAATGAAAAATGTTTGTTTCAGTGTTGTTCTGAGCCATTTGAAGAAAGTAGCAAATATCATATGCTTGTATCATAATTTTAGCCTATATCATAACAATGCTACTTCCAGAAGATTATAAAATGAAGCTTAGCCAAATCTGATGATTTTTTTTGGGGGGGTGTTGAATTAACAACTTGTGTTTGTGTTAAACATAGGAATAAATAAGCTCTTAGGCAGGGTTTCACTTCATACATTAAAATACATTTAAAACGGCATCAAGTGTTTGAGAATTAAATTGAATTTGTGTTAGTAGATCCATGTGACTCATGACTATTTACCGCATTCCATGTAATTTGAAGGGCCTAAGAATGCAGGCTCATCTTCTCCAATTTAATTATCACTTCTCACAATCTACACAGGCATTTGTATATTGATGAAGCCTTTAAATGGTAATTTCCTTATGTGAAAATCCATTCCAACATTAGACAGTTAATGATTAATAGGAATCCTGAATCACATACATGTACATACACACACCTTAACATACATCACACATACTGTTTTGCACTTTCACATGTTAACTGGTGAAGAATGAGAGTAGATTCTTTGTCGGTGCGAATATAGTGCCTAGTTAGGATTCTTGGAGGAGAGGAAGAGCTTAAGGAAGACAGATAGCATGTAGCTAGCACCCACAGTTACATGTTTCACTGTAAGAGCAAAGTTATGAAACAGGCTGATGGGGCAAGGGGCCAGAAGAAAAGCATTCAGAGTCGCACCGTTGAAGGGAATGGTGAAGTATGTAGCAGGAAGTGAGAAGATTAAACTATTTTAAATTTTCAAATATTCAGCTTTAAAAGTTTAAGATGGGATTTACTGCAGTGTTTCTGCTGCCTGCCTCATAAGTGCAAAGTCCCAAATTCTATCCCAGGTACCCCACCCCAAAGTTAAAGATAAGGAATAGCAGTTCTCAGTAAAGCATACTGAATCCTAGTAAAGAAAATACTTGGTATATTATTTCTAAATACTTACGGAGAAGTAATGTGCTCAACTATAACAGCACGGAAATAAAAATAATCACTTTTGGCATAAAAATGTGGAACAAAATTTCCCAGTTATTAAATAATCAAAGGCAACTTGCTGAGTCAAAACATTTTATAAACTGAAAATAAGGAAAGAACAATGTGAAACATATAATAAGCATAATTAAGACAAGCCTAAGGAAGCCAAGTACAAGGTGTGTCAACGACTATGTTACAAATGATGTGAATTATTTTTTTAAACAATGTTATATCTGTAAGGAACAAATTTTAATACAAGTGAAGAAAAGTTGAAAATATGGCATACATGCAGAAATGCTAGAAAGGTACAAACAGTAGGAAAGTATTATGGTCATTCGAGAAGAATAGAAGCACTATACTTGAATAAAAAGGGACATGACTTTTTTGGGGGGGTAATAGGGATCGAACTCGGGTCCTTGTGCTTGTGAGGCAGGCAGCAGCACCACTGAGCTAAATCCCTGGCCCAACATTGCATAGTTTTTAAAAAGGCAACATAATTTGTGATAAATGGATGACAAAGAAACTGTGCACACCACAGACTAAAGAAACACAGGTAAACACATGCAGAACATTTCTTAGAATAAGGAGAAAGTGATTAAAAATAAAGTCAAGTTGTAGTGATAGATTTGACATTATTGTCAGGACCAGATTGCTCTAATAGGAAAAAAGACTTAGATGAATAAAATTGTACACGCACACATTAAACTTGATTAGTGCAGTCTGTCACTATTACAAGAATTTTTATAGCCATTTATAAAGAGGAAAGAACTTTATGGTCGTTGGATAAAATATATATTTATTTTGAATATCTATTGAAGATTTTAAATAATTTTTCTTTAGTTAGAAATTGAGAAATTTTAATGGTAGAGCTTTCGTATTTTACATTTTCATTAAAATTATAAACAACAAACAAATATTTTTAAGGTTTTATTGAGGCATAATTGATATTAAAAAACCTGTACATCTTTAATATGTAGATTTAGTGCATATCATTTGATGAGTTTAAACACATGCACACACCTATAAAACTATCATGACTGCATAATAAATGTATCCTTCTCCAAAGGTTTCCTTGATTCATACTAAGAATACTTAATACGCTATCTATCCTCGTATTAAAAACATCTTAATTTAAATAAATCTAGTATCAAAGGGTAAAATGAAACAAAAATTAATATAGAAAGTGAAGAGAATGCAATGACAGCTTTACAACAGATAAGAGCTATATTTAGGTAAAAATGTATATGTCCTGAACAAAAAAGAAGACTGAAGACTAATCCTTCCAGATTATTTTTAAGAACACGAGAAAAGAAACTGTGAGTAGAAGCTCATCAAGATAATATGTAAAATGAATAAAATTGCAAAGTAAAAAGAAGAGTAGAATGATAACATCATGTGTATCTATTTTTGCCTTGAGAAATTAATATGTCTCAGGCACCATTTTTGGAGTGCAAAGGGAAGAACAACTCTTTCAGCAAACCCAGGCAAATATGGTAGAAGAAGAGGAGGGTCTCTCTGTCTCTTTCTTTGTCTCAATGGATGTATAATTTTGAGCAGGCCCTTGCTCTCTTCCGTGGTTCCTTGGCAGAGCCAGGTTTTACTTACTGCAGTGTCAAGCAGCATGATTATCCCCCACGAGTTAATCTTTCCTTGTTCCTTGTTTCACCCTCAACAGAATTTACATCCTTTCTCATGGAACCGTTTCCTTAAATAAACCATCTTTGTTTTCTAGGCACAACCTCAGCTAAACCAATTTGTGATATAAACTGGCTATATATTTGTGACCTCCTGTGTGTGTGTGTGTGTGTGTGTGTGTGTGTGTGTGTGTGATTTTACCATAGGAAGTTCTACTTTAGAAAAACAAGCTCCTGAAGGTGGCTTTCCTGTTACAAACACATCGAAATTCTGGGGGAAAAAAAACTTTATTAAGTAAAGTATAGCCAAAAATGTTCTAAAACTCTTCCAGGCCAAGAAGAAAGAAAAGGAAATCCTTGCAATTAGCAATAAAGGAAAAATGAGCCAGGGAATAAATGCAGAGGGGAGCCCTCCAAATTCACATCTCAGAGGCCAAGATCAGCATCTAACTGAACTTCTTTGCCAATTTAATATAAAATACTCACAAATAATGGCAATTTGCCCATCAAAATAGTTGGTTTCTAACTACATTGGCAAAATCACTAATTCTGCTGGAGCCACGAAGTGATGTTTTAATGTAACAAAGATGCCTGTTTCCAAACATCCAAATCAAATCTATATTCCCAACTCCTTTTCATTAATTATGAACTAAAAGGAAACTTAGCAAAGCTAAACTAATAAACAGCATACCACCACAAAATCCAATATTCTTATTTATCTTTGTTCAGCACTCTTAGCCTGCATCATTGCATTCTTATATTTGTTTGTCATTGTCGAAGAGAGGGCTCCTTACTTAAGATGCCACTAGGTAGAATTTCTCTGAGTTGCTAAATATTAGTTTATAATGAATGAGAAATTTTTTATTTAGGCTAATTGCTCTGATTTTCCAACCCAACACACTAAAATCGCATGGATGGTTCTCAGTATTTAATTGAATAATGAAAGAAATGCCAAGACAAGACTTTTATAACATCATGAATTAGGATTTAATTCATATGGCTATTTCAGAAAATAGCATCTCTGGAGTTTTTGTCTCGATAATTATCTAAAACGTTCTACATTAGTGGGTTATATTATACTGTCAGTGAAACCAAGTTTGAATATTTGGTTTCACATGCGAAATTTTTCTTAGCAGAGAGTCCACCTGCCACAAGGGCAAGTGCAATGCCCTTACTGGGAAACATTCCATCTTTGGTCATGTGAATGGCCAAGGCCATGGTCATTGACTTCGATCTTTAGAAAATGCAATGCAATAATATTCCTCACTGTATTAATTTCTCATAACTTTCCTGATACTGTCTTTCACATATGAACTTTTTTGTTTCAAAAATTTTTTGAGTGACACAATTTGTCACCTGCAAGGTGCTTCATGAATTTTGAGGATGGTAGCACTGAGAAAATAGTAGTCAGAAGGTCAATTTGTTATTTGAATGTACATGAAGTAATGCTTACACATGAGTTACAGACAACAGGCATCAGGGTTGATAGCTCAGCATGTCAGTACTTTTTCCATTCAATTGGAACATAAAAGAGAATACACGCTGCTTTCTACTTATTAATATATGTGCTGCCAGGGAAAATTCTGGGATCCCTCTGGATCAATGTAGACTTAAGATGCTTTGTCATTGCTAATCATTATCCCCTGGTGAGAGACAAAATATAGACATACAACTGGTGCAATGTATAGTCATGTTAGGAGAAAAGCACTTGAAACTAAAAAGTAAATAAACAGAAGTAAAGTCTTTTACACTATTGGTCAAAAGAAAATATGGATTGAATGAAATAAATTTAATAAGTTCAATGACAAAAATAAACCTCATGCTAACTTTTATCAAATAGGCTGTTTTAGTTTCATATACGTACTTATTTTTCCAGGTAATGTTTTGTCTATTTTAAAATTTTTATTTATATTAGTACATGCTTGTGGTACACTGTGCTTCCCTTGGGGAGTTGGTGTGTATACATAATACATCTTAATTCTTTTAAGTCCAGTTTCCTCCTCTCCCTCCCCTTCCTTCCATCTTTTGGTCCTTTCTTATTTTCTTTCTGAATGCAGCTTTGCTAAGTGATATCTTCCAATTGACCTCTTTTCTGACGTACAAATATACTTTAAATCTATTACTAAGTCCTTTTTTCCCCTAGTACTTGGGAGTGAACCCAGCGCCTTCTCACTGAGCTACATGTGCACACTCCCACCTCTTCTTAAGTTTCTAATTTTTGAGATAGTGTCTCACTAAATTGCTAAATTGTCCAGGCTAGCCTGGAATTTACAGTCCTCCTCACTCAGCCTCCAAGCGTGCTGTGATCATAGGTGGGTGATCCCAGGCTGAGTTCTTACTAAATCTGTGGTGACGGAATTGGATGATAGAACTTATTGCACAAGATAAGCATGGAAGAGCGCAGGTGAAGGTTGTATAGTGGTGATTATAATGGGGAACTGGCAGAAGAGCTTAGAGAAAGCCTTCCCTCCCACATCCTGCTCTCACCTGGGCAGGGGGTGTCTCAGATTTCTGAGATTCCTGTTTAGCTGTTTACAGATCTTGCCCACAGTATGGACAGAATGACCATAGAAAGCATTTGGAAGCAAGATTCTACCTCCTATCTTTTAAATTACTATGGATCTAGTTACTTTCTGCAGAAAACTTTCAAATGATATATTGAAGGAAAAGAAAAACATTCAAAAGAATAGTTTGAGATGGAAAATGGCGTGATATTCAAGTAAACTGTGTAGATCTAGACATACACAGATGAAGTATAATAGGAATGTCCAAACTGTGATATTATAGATGCAAATATGGAACTGAAATCCTAGAAATTATGGGGAAATTCACATACATAATGAGAGAATGGTTTTTAAATGTTTTTTCCTCATTGAGTTTATTGGTACATTTTAGGTATACAGTACAGTTACATTCATCGTTGGGATCTTGTACCTCTACAAGACAGGTCTTGCTTCTCATTTTTTCCTCTTGTCCCTGCCCTCTCTTTACCCCTCCTCTCCTCCCCCTGGTTTTAAAATTTTTTATTGTTGTTGCTGTTCTTCAGAGAAAGGTAGAGATGTTGACTAACTTTAGATTGTAAATATGCATGATAAATACTTTATAAATATAAATTAAAAACAGAAAGAAATGCAAAATTTATCCCTTTGAGTAATATGAAAAAGTGCAAAAATTAAAAAAATGTCACGTAGAAAACAATAACATGATAGAATCTAATTATAGCATATGATAAATAAAATGACTGTAATTTTCCATTCAAAATATTATTAAAGTGTTATCAGACTGGAGGCTGACCAAACAATGAAAAGATGTGTTCTACTAATAAAAGACTTGTATAAAAAGCAAGTATAGAAAATTAGAAGAAAAACAAGTTATTCCAAAAATTACTAATTAAAAAAAGTTACGTTGCTTTATTATTATTATCATCATTATTAGGCAAAAAAAGGTAAAAAAGTATTAATAAGGATCACTAAAATATTATAAGAAATCTTCAATTTTCTAGAAAGATGTATTATTTCATCATTTTTATAACAGACTTAAAATATTTTCCTTATAATTACAGATCTGTAGTCCGCTTTAAAAACTCATTAATCAGTAAACAACTCAGTGGAGTTCAAGATGTAATTTCTAAATTTTATTTCCCACCACAAAGAGCCAGGTTCTTTGGAGAGATGACTGATTCTAGATCTAGGAAGGAAAAAGGGGGAGATTATTGTTTTAACAGAAGGTGAGAAAGGAAGCCAGGACCTCTGAGGTTGCATAAAAATCTTAGAGTCAAAGTTTCAGCTTCTTTGGTTTCATAAGCCCCAGTGTGAATATACACAACAGGATGCAACATGTCAGAGGTGCTGAAGTCAATTAAAAGGCAACCTTATGGTTCACTGGTCACGTTTAGGAAGGTGCTACTGAAACATCTCCTAATTCTGAAAACTGGTAAATAAAATGAGAAGGATAAAAATTCATCCTTCCTTTCCTGTCAAATCTGTGCCGCAGACTAACCAGATACTAGATGAGCATTTTACTCTATCAAAGCATGGTAGCTAATGTACATAAACCATTGAATCAGGTACCAATTTTGGAACCTGTAATAGATTTTGTAATAAATATCAATGATTGCCAATATCAGAAAGTGAAAAGGAGGTGAGGCATGTAATAAAGAATGGGCCAAAGTGACAGTTCCTGAATGTACAAGTCAATCACAAAAATAGAAGCAGCCTTTTTTAGGTCCTCAGATATGGTTAAAAAAAAAAAATCTGAAAACCACCTGTACATATTTTTGCCACAAAAAGAAAAAACTAGTCTTTTAGTCTAGCTATGAGTTCACGAAAGGTGCAGCAGGCAAACACAGGGATGCAATCAGTATAATCTGTAAAAATGGTTTAAGAAAAATGACTTAGGTTCTTCAATAAATAAACTGAAGACTGAAAATGATAAAAAGAATCCACAAAAGGAAAAAATGTCATAGACATATTTAAGTAAAAGAAATGTAACCAAACTACGGGAATTTAAATGGTTATTGAGTGTAAAGAAATTAAAATTAAAGAAATTAATTTTTTAAAGACATAAATTTTTAGTATAAAGCAATTAATTTTTATAATATAATGATATTTTGATTGTTTATTTATTTCTTTATTTTTTGGTCCTTGCACTTGTGAGGCAGGTAGCGGAATCACTGAGCTAAATCCCCAGCACTGGTTATGTTTTTGAAAAGAGTTAACACTTAAAGATACATAGTAAAATATTTACACAAGAAATCCTGAGATGTCTAAGATTTCTTTAAAAATAATTACAAAGAAAGAGAAAATAAAGCACTACTGGGTATTTGTTGAAGTTGTTTGACAGAAACACAAATAATCATCTTTCTATTTTTTTGTACTTTGTCACATATTTAAAATGTCTATGATGAAAGTGGTTAAATTTAAATGTTCATTCTATTAATGTTCTATAAAATGCAGTTTGGTTTGGAAGGAAACCCCTTTGGCTATTTTTCTAATTTCAAGGAAATCTGCATATATTGCCATAAATAGAATAAAATGATAAGTAGATAAGGAAAGCATATGATTCTCATTTCATCTGTGTTTTTCACTGGAAAGAATTCGTTCAGGTTTGTAGCTCTGGTGATAATACATATTGCAGAAAATGTGAAGTACTTGGTAAAAGTTAATCCAAACTTTAATAATATGCAACATAGTTTTGCTAAAAAGCAAGCACTGTTGCCGCGAAACTTGTAAGTTCCAGTTAGTTGAAGGGATGACCTATAATTTTTTTGTGTGTGTGTGGTACCGGAGATCAAACTCGGGTCCTTGTGCTTGCAAGGCAGGCCACCAAACTATGACCTATAATTTAATTGCCCTTGAGGACATGTTACAATTTAAATATTTTGATGCATAGGAAGTGATATACATATCTGTATAAATTAATCCATATAGCTTTGCTGTTTTAATAGACTTTTTCTATATTCAATTTGTATAAAAGACTTTGGTCATTTCGAACACAACATAAAATAGCAACAATTTGTAACAGAGATGATAGGCCAGTAGTTGGAGAATTAGGTATATGTTGAATAAAGAACAGTTATTTAAATGAATAAATGATTGAATATTTGTAAAGATTCTTATATTTCAAACTTACAATCTTAAACTTTATTTTACTAATTATAACCTGGTGATAATTTTAATTATACATAGTATGTTTCAAATATGTGTACATTAATTTAATAAAACAAAAAGTTTCAAACTAATTGTTTGAAATCCATCCTTTGGGTCCATTTGCTGAGTTGCCGTTCTATGTTAACTGCCTGTTTGAATTTCATAAGCAAAGCCTTAGCAGTTTTCTATCTATCTATCTGCCCCATGCGTAAAACATGGGAATAGGTGGTAAAAGCCAGAGAAGTGTTTTATTGTCTTGACTAAAAAATTAGGACAGCCCAAAGACAGGCAAAAAAATTGTCTGAAGTTAATCACAACCTTCCAACAACTGTCCCCCATTGAGTGTGCCGAGCTCTTTGCATAGCTAAAGAAAAAGAGAGTAAATCATAGCAAATGTGAAAGGTGAAAGCAGTGAAAACTGCAAATTCTTTCTGACACAAATGGTTATCTAATTCCTTTTTATTGGGAATGGTGAAAGTCCTTACGTTGATCTTCTTAAGTCTCTCTTAAGAGCATTAAGCTGAGCTAGAGTACAGTGCAAGGTCTGCCTCAAACAGTCTGTAGGGTGGTAACTGGGTAATTCACTCCCACTCCTCCTCAGTTTCAGTTCTATCCTGTTGAGCTCCATTTTCATTTTCGATTATGATAAAATAACCATCACAATACTTAGCCTTCTTTCCTTCGGGTTGTTGTGAGATCAAATAATTATTTGAATGAAAGTGCATCGAAAAAGCTAAGGACTGTGTCAATATTAACATCGGTTCAGAGCTACACCCTTCTGTTCCAGTGAGTGAGGGTCAGGTAGGGCAGTATGGACACAGGAGTCGGTAGAAGGTGACAGGCCAGTCCTACGTATGCAGTGACAGAACAGTGTTACCGCATTTCTGGACAGACGTTCAGTGAACAAATGGATCTCTTTTTGGAGATCAAAATGGATCAAATGGAGATCTTGCTTTGAACTTCGAGCTGTGTGGCCCTCAAGAGTTTTGAGGAAAAAGAATCCCTGACAAGGAAAGGAACTCTTCCTAAATGCTCTTCTGCTCAGGGTTTTGGACCCAGGCTCTTTTCCAGACAAGTCTCTTACAGTGTTGATTTTCCTATCTTCGCCTTCTGGCTCCACTGTTAGTTGTGTGTACGAACTCAGATAGATCAATCAGCTCCCTGTGCTGCAGTATTTTTCTCTATGATTATTAAGTTAAAGAATGTAACTGAATAAGACACAGTCACTGAGCAATTTTATTTCACTCCCATTGCTGTTCAGGTGACCATGGTGTATTATTTGTTGGATGCTCTTAACAAACTCAGTAAAGTTCCATGACATTTTCAGTCACTCTTACATTAAAAAAAAAAAAAACCTCGGGAGCCATTCTGGTTAAAAGAAAACTTACTCTCATTTCTAAAGATGCTACTGCAGTCAAGCAATCACTTCTAGGCTTAGTTGAAGTTAGTCACTCTCTTTGAGCATCTGTCAGGATGGAAAGCAGTAGCGGGGCAGACAGGTGTAGATCACTTCTCGATTTGCCTTTCTTCTGCTAATCCTCCTGTATTTGTATTCTTCAGCCCCATCTCCACATGTTAGTTTTTTTTCTGGCTCTTGCAATATTGGGATGGGTAAGGAGAGAGAGAAGAACTAGGAGGAAATGTTTAGCTGTGAAGTGGCACTTGTTGTTTTGGTTTTTTTCCCTAGGCTTAGCAATTATTGAAAATTGACCCTTCCCTTGGGCATCGGGTGTTTTTGTTCCCTCAGCGAGCCCTCTGCTAGGAACTTCTAAGTGGACGCAGTCTGATGCAGCAGCTATTGTGTGTTTTCTGAATTGGCGCCTCGTGTGGGATTCCTCTCTCGGACCTGGCTACTGTGTTCTACTACACATTCTACCCCCCTCCACGGCTTTAGTTTTCTCCAAAGCATTTTCTACAATTCCATGTATCTGTTTACTATTTTCCCAGTAGAATATAAAATTTTAGAAGGCCACATGACCTATATATTATTTGTGACTGTGTCTTCTGTATGTAGGATAACACCTAACTTGTAATCATTGTTTAATAAGCATTTGGTGAAGGACTAAGTGGGTAAATGAGCATTCAGAGGAAGAGCCCCTATTGTGCTGTCCCACTGTCTCTTAGCACCATATTTGGTATAATATAAAACTGGCTCTTAGTGACTTCTGTCAAAATATAAACAAACTTCCCCTGGAAATTTTTGATGAGTAGAAGCGCAGCTACTTTTCAACTCAGTCCTCTCTACTCTTGGAGCAGATGGACAACTGCAAACATTTATATTTAGATGGTTTCAGGTGTCAGTGTAGTAATTGTCTTAATAGTCCATGAGGTACAAAGTGAAATTCTGTCTTAAAAGTCCCCTCCCACTGGGTTCAAAGGAGTGAGTTCCCACTCACATGGATATCACAGGTCTTTACTACCTCTCTCCAAATACATTTCTCTGCAGAACTTCATTGTCTGTCTGTCTGTCTGTCTCCTTTTCCCTCTCTTTAGCTCTGGAGTGTTATCAATGTAGATTCTGAGGTGAGATCTGCACAGCAGAATGGCCGCCCCTCCCTGGCCAGTGCTGTGGAGATATCCTCTGACAACTGTCCTCAGACCTCTTCCTTTTCTGCCTGCTGTGGAGCCCTGCTCAGATTTAGACAGGAGAAGTTTGCTTCTGAACTCTTGCTACATTTACCTTCAGAAGCTGCTGTAAGTATTGTAAGTATTACAGCAAGATAAAGTGAGTCATTTAACAGAATCCTTTTTTTTTTTTTTTTTTTTTAACCCAGGATCAAACTCAGGTCGTTGTGCTTCTGGGGCAGGTGGTGGAACCACTGAGCTAAATCCCTGGCTAGAATTCTTAACATAAAACAAATTTATTTCTTTTTCAGCCTTCTTCCCTGAACTCATTTCTTGCCATTCCCACACAAATAATAGATTCTTAGTCCATAGTTGCATTTTCTTGGAAAAGTTTGACCATTTAAATAAAGAAAAGGGGCAAATAAATTCTTTTGAGAATCTAAAGAGGGGAAATCATAATAAACAAGAAAAAAAAACTAAGATCATCATAGATATTTCACATGTAAGTTAGAGTTAGAGTATATTTTTCTGACAAGAATATATCATCTCCTGTTACCAATTTTTAAATTTCACTTTAGATGTGCAAGCTAGGCAATTTTAAATTGTCACAGTGACATAAATTACTGACTTACTTTAATAGCAAAGGCTATTTTCTGGTATCCAGTGATTACATCTGAAATACATTTTATGGCAAAGTGTTAGATGAAATAGTTTCACCTCTAAATGTGGTATGCATGTGCTTCTTGTATCCTCCTTAAAAATTAACTATTCATGTTTAGTAGAGAGTGAAATTCATCAGGGACAAAGTATTGCAGGTGAGCTCATTCTCCTGTTACCTTGATGTATGGAATTATTCCCTTGGGTCCAAATCTAATCAAATGTGACCACAATTCATCTCATACTTTCTTCTAGAACTGTTCAGCCTTGACAGTATTACTGACTGATGAATTCTTCTGCAGAGATGCCTATATGAAAATCTTTCTATAACCAAGTAATTCTTGAGAGAATTGCATTTTATTTTGAGAGTAGGAGTAGCTTTACTTGAGTTTCCAATACTCTGAGAAGTTGGCAGAGTACCTAAGAGTAATAGTTTCCCAAATACACAAGAACACTTACAACTCAACACAGAAAGACCAGCAGCCCGATTTAAAAATGGGGCAATGCCTTGAGTGAACAGTTCTCCAAGTCAAAAATACAAATGACCAAGAAGCTCAACATCACTCACCACTTGAGAAATGCAAATCAAAACCAAAGTGAGACATCACTGCATATCCACCAGGGCAGATAATAAACAAAACACAGGAAACAAGAAGTGTGTTGGCAAAAATATCAAAAAAGTGGTGTCTTCATACACTGCCGGTGGTAATATAAAATGGTGTAGCTGCTGAAGAAAATGTTCTGGCAGCTCCTTGATAATTTAACTATGGGATTATTATATAACTCAGAAGTTTGACTCCTGGGTTTATACCTACATAATTTAAAATAAGGTGTTCAAACACAACCTGTACACAAATGCTCATAGAGTACTACCCACAATTGCCAAAAGGTGGAAATACTCAGATGGTCCTTAACCTGTGAATGGAAAAGTAAGATGTGGTATAGAAAAACAGTAGGATAGTATTTGGCTGTACACAGGAATGACCTACTGATATATGTAATAGCACGAATGAACCTTGAAAACAACATGCAAAGGGAAAGAAGCTACTATATATAGGAAGACATGTATTACATGAACCATTATGAACTACTAGAGTAGAGACAGGATTTAGGTGAGGTGGAAATGGGCTGTGTCTGTTTGATGGGTGTAGGTTTCCCTTTAGTGATGAAAATGTTCAGGAATTACTGTGGAGGGTTGTACAACAGTGTGTAGATAAGTTAAATGCCACAGATGACACATTTTATGCTATTATTTTATTAAAAATAAATAAGTAGAAGTATTTGAGTAAAGAAGGACCCAAGGAAGAGAAACCTAAGACATTTCTGTGTGATCCAGGCAACACCTTCCTTTAACATGATCCAAGAATGTTTTAGTCCTTTCTAAAGACCCTAGAAAATCTGGTATTTCTGATTTAATTGGATCTAGTTTGGAATTTGGTGTCACGGCTGAGATAAAATTATGCCTGCATGATCAATTTGTGCAAGCAGAGGCAGCAAATACTTGATATACACGTTTAATTAAAAAAATATTGAGCACCTACTATATATTCCTATTCCAGGCCTTGGGAACTGTAAAACAATATAACAAGATTACTGTCAGAATTGACCTTGCAGTTGCGTTTTGCCTCTAAATTATAATCAGTGTTCTTCTCCTTCCTCCCCCTTAAAACATATACAGTATATCTCCCTCTAAAACGCTAGGAATTTCCCTGTCAGCTGTTGCTGTGGGAAGAGGACAAGATTCACCATTCTGTCAGTCATATCAACTTTTAATAAACAAGTGCTTGCCTTTTTACTGCTGTCATCTCTTCTGGTTACTGTCCTCCAGTTTCTTCAAGTAGCATCTCTTATTGTTTTCATCAAAATCCCTCATTCTCTGTCCTATGAAACAGAAATCACAGAAAGTCTTGGACCTGAAACCCTCCTCTGATCAGAAGCTGTTTCCTGCTGCCAAACATTCCTAATGCCTCACATTTCACTGAATTTTTGAATAATTTCAGCTTTTAATTTCTATGTTACTGGGCTCTTCTTTACAGTCTGCTAGGACATTGTTACCACATGCTAGTCTGTCCTTAAACCAGTGGTAGCCTGGACCATGTTCCATTATTACAAATATTTTAATAACAGAAATATTTATAGCCAACACTTATTTTGTACTATGTACTAGGAAGTTATCGAACAAGGAACTAAGGCTCATAGAAGTCAAATCCACTTCCCAGAGTCACACAGCCAGTAAACTGATTAGATAGAACTTGAGCTCAGGATGGTGTAGTGCCAAAGATGTTCACTTTTACTCACTCTGATACACTGTGAGGTCCAGGGCCTGTCGCTGCACTGTGGGCATTGCCAACCTTAAAGTGAGCTCCTAAAGAGATCCTGCTGCTGGGAAGGCCTCGTGTGAATCTTGCTTGGATCATGTGCCCACGGTCATCACTGACCCATTACTGATACCAAATTCTGTGAATGCTCAAGTTTCTTATATAAAGTAATGGAGTTTTGGCCTATAACCTCTTCAAATGTTTCTGTTACTTTAAATGATCTATAGATTGCTTATAGTAACTAATACATATAACTGCTACATAAATTGATGTGATGATTTATTGCTCAAGAAAAATGATGAGAAATCCATCTGTATATATTCATTGCCAACCCAAGGAGCCTGTCTTCATTTTCCATTTGCAGCTGGCTGAATTCGCAGATGGGCAGCACAATGATTACAGAGGGCTCTCTCCACTAGGTGACACATGCCGAATAGTGCGTGAATTCTCAGATGCAGGGCGGCCAAGAAAAGACTCCTTCTAGAGTCTTTGCAGGGAATGTAGCCTTGTTAGTGTCTTGGTTTCAGATTTCTTGCTTTCATCACGGTGAGAGAAAACATTTCTGTTCTTTTATACCACTGAGTCTGTGGTAGTTCTTTATGGCGATCCTTGAACCTAAATGTGATACTGCTGTAAAAAATGCTGAAAATGTAGTTGTATCTCTGGGATTAAGTCATGACTAGGGGAAGGAAGAATTCTGCCATGTATTCCAGAAAGAGGACTAGATTTTCTTAGGAATATTTGGTAAAAATATAGACATTAAAGTACTCCTGGTGAGGTCCTAGAAGGAAACAAGAAGCATGATTTGAATACGGGAGGAAAAGTGCTCATGACATAAAATGGCAGAAAACTTGGCAGAATTGTTTTCTACTGTTGAATAGAAATCATAGTTTGTAATCAGCGAACTTGGGGTATTTTAACCTATTTCTGAGGAAAATGTTAAAAATGTGACTCGATGCCTAGCTGTTGCCTATAGAAAAACAAGGGAGAAAAGAGAAACTCAAGAATGAAGTATTGTGCAAAGTGGAATTATCATTTAATTATTGGGGGTTCTTAGCCTATCTAAATTTCAAATCATGCTAAAATTGGGCTGCTTATTATTGGAAAAATATGCATAGGACAGAGGTCCAAAGGCATGGTTCGGAAACTTTTGCTGAAGTGATTAGACTGGATGTGTGACTTATGGATCCAAATGATCTTGGTAGCAAAAGCCAGAAGAGATGGCGTTTGCTAGGAAATATCTGTCTTGTCTAATGGTGTGTATACTGGTGATATACATGGGAGACAGAAAATATTTTCTCCCTTAGCAGAAACACTGCCAACTTGGACAGAAGAGGATGGAAACAGATGGAAATGAAGGATGATATTTATAGCAGGAAGTGAGCTGACAGGAATCTTGATTGAAAACATATGCTACCCTTTAAGATCAAAGAAGAATGTCTCTAAGAACAGAGCCACACATCCAGAGGTAAAGGCCAGAGAGGTGTGTGCAGAGGTAGATAAGATAGGTCATTCTGTTGCCAGAGCTGCTGGAAAAATAAATGTCTATTGTTTCAGGTTACAGAGCTTATAGTAACCTGTGATAGTGGCCTAAGGAAACAAACACATTCATACTTCCTGACATTTTCATTTGTAATTGTCATTCTATTTTAGGTTATAATTTAAACCCTCTGTGTCAGTCAGTTTTTCATTGCTGTGACAAACGCCTGAGAAAAACAGCTGTTAGAGAAAAAAGATTTATGTTGGCTCATGGTTTCAGAGGTGTCAGTTCATAGCCTCTTGAGTGCTCTGCTTCAGGGTGTGTGGTGAGGCAGAACATCACGGCAGGGAGCCTGTGGTAGAGCAAAGTAGCCCACCTCATGGCAGGTGGAAAAGAGAGAGAGCAAGGCATGGGCTGGGGACAAGGTATACTGTGAAGGAGGGTGTGTCTCCCACTTCCCAATACCTCGGTCGAGTGTGAACCTGAGTTGATGAATCCACTAATGAGATGAGAGTCCTCATGATCTGGTCACTTCACAAAGCCTCACCTTTGAACTTCGCGGTACCAGGGACCAGGCCTTTAACACGTGAGCCTTTGGGGGCATTTTAGATCCAAAACAGTACCTTCTTCAAGAGAGTGGGTCATTGGCAGTCTCTTCCTGTCTCCCTCCTTCCTTCCTTCTCCCTTTATTATGTACATGTGAAGCCTAGATGACAGCAAGTAGAACAAAGGCAGGGAGGCACAGTGGAAATCCTATCAGGATTCGTTAAACCAGCTTTGAAGTCTGTTTCTCCACTAACTGGGTAATCTTGAGCAAAGGAAGTAACCTCTCCAAATCTATTGTTTTGAGCTGGAAAATGGAGATAATAGGGATAGAATTAATAATTATTTTACAATATAAAATATATTTTAATTGGAAAGCCCAGTGAGTGATCATTATTGCCATATGAACATTATGAATTAGTAATACGAGGAGGTAACTATGTAACCGTATGTTTAGTGATTATAAAATTTGAACATCTAAACTATTGGTTTAAACTCATGTGACAGTATTGAGAGACTGACAAGAAAGCCTATGCTTGCTGTGGTATTACTATACCTGATTATAATTAATGAAATGTGAAGACACATTTCTAGAGTTTCCCAAATGATCTTAATAAAGAATAAATGTCTGTATTTCCTTGCTAGAATTTGAGTTTCATTTTTGAAGATACAGAAGATGCCTGAAAAGGTTTCATCCCTCCTAAGTAGATCCACTCTCACCTAGGGCATTGTGAAGAATATATCTGTTTGTATTGATTGCTCTGCAATTTTATGTGTCTGCTCTTGTGCATGTACCAGAATTCTCAAGGTTTAAATTAATTCTTCAAAGTCACACTTATAATGAAACCTGAAAAAACTTAATATAACTCTGCAATGAAATCTCCTGCATAAAGAAGAGACACTTGCTACTTTATCCAATGTGTTGTACATATTACTCTTCTCAGTTTAGACATCTTCCTTTAAAAGTGGTTATAGTCTTTGCTTTTTCTCAGATATCCTAAGCCTATTTGTATATTAGTCAGAATGTCTAGAGTTGGGGCACTATAATAAACACATTGGGTATGTGGAAATTTTTAAGCATGTTCAGGAGTAAAGGTTTGTATGATGTTTCCCTACATGTCCATAACTAGCTTCAGCAATGAATTTATTGCCAATTTTATTTTATCTGTTCTTTGTTTTATCAGTATCTCCACTTAACCTTGGATTATACTGAACCAAGTCCAAGCTATCATGTAATTTCATCTGTGAATATTTAACATAAATGCTTTTTATAGGAATAATTTATAAGCATATGCACAATATCTTTATTATATTCAAAGTAACATTCTTTCATATGAACAAATATCACTCTTCACATTTTCCAAAATTTTTAGGAACATAATTTTGTATAATTTGGATTCGTATAACATTTATACTTTATAATTAGTTGGTCCATTTTGAAGTCTTTTCTATAGGGTCTCCATTTCTCTCTTCATTTGCTGTTTACTTGTTGGGAAACGTGTCCTAAAGATCTCTGTGGTCTGATACAGTTATCCCTAGCTTCGTGGCCCTATATAAATTTCAGTTAATTAAAGTTTAAAAGGAATCCAGCAGATTCAATAAAATTTTAAAATGTTACACTAAGCATATTTGAAGTACATCATAGCACTATGTGGCTACAGCATTTGACAGATATAGAACAGTTATATCAGTGTTGAAAGTTCTATTGGAGAGCACTGCAATAATTTCCCACCATGTTTTTCTTTCCTGATTATAACCCTATATATCATTTAACATATGTTCTGTTTGCTATAAATTGGTTGTTATATCTAGATATTTACTAGATCAATGCTTCACTAAAATTACTAGTTTTGTTTTACACCTGTATCTGGAAGAACATGGCGCCTGGGTAGATTTTTTTTTTTTTTATGTTAGTAGTCACTGATGATCAGTGCTTACTTTGATTTTCCTGTAACATTTATAATTTCTTCTTTGTTTCCATGTCACTCTTAACTTTAGAGAAGTCCATAGAAGATTTATTGGAAGTACTGCTAATGATCATTAGACTTTTATCTTAGCCTGTAGTACTAGAGACCTCAGTCTCCCCTCTGCGGTAAAAAAATAATCAATCAAAAAGTTGTCATTGTAACAGATTTTAATTCACATTTTACATTTTTTGGTTTAGGATACTAGATATCCTCCTTTTCTGGGTTGACAATCTCTTTCGTCGTGTTTATTCTTGTATATAATAACATTTATTTATTCTTTATACAATGAAATTATATAAGAATGACAGATACATGAATCTAATACTGACTCCTGCAAACTTCCTGAAAACTATGATAAGCAATTATTTTGAAAGACCTAGACCCACACAGGGAAGGAAACAATTGCAAAGGAATTTTGGATGCTGGAAGACAGTACATGGGCAGGGACCACCCACTTAGCAAATGGCGTCCTAGAAATAGAAGAAAAAGCTGCCCAAGAACTAAACTTTTAAAATTTCAAAAAACTCAGAAACTAATATTATACGAAGAATTAGGAGTGAAGCACTTTGCCTTTAAAAAAGATTTGACAATGTTAAAAGATCAGTTCCAATAACTTCTGTCCTGGAGTGGAGAGCTCTGGGGGGAAGACAGTGCTCTGCTCTGGGAGGTTTGTTTGAGTGGAGACCAAGCTGAGCCTTGACTACACTATTGAAAGCAAATGCAGTGCTGCAAACAGAAGTGTCATTTGCATATAAATGCGGGTGTTTTTGTCCCCCTCTTCCACTTGGCTTCCAGGACACAGGCCGAAAGACTTCTACCCCGACAACAGGAAATTAGTAGATTTGTCTCTGGCAAATATGCCTTTCCATAAAGGAAGGAAGCAAAAATACTAACATTGAGAATTATCTACTAAATGGCTAGATCTCCTTCTAGTTCAAGTCTGTCTGTCCCCTGGTAGATGTTTAGAACTTTCCTTTGGCTTTTGACTCCTTTTCTGCTCTTAATCATGAGCAGGCATATGGATTACCAGATAGGCTGGGAAAACTTCAAATGGAAAGAGAAACAGACGAGCAAACACAAACAAAGCTCATTAGAAAGAAAGCAAGTAGGTGGGCACAGATATCATCCAGAAACAGAAATGAACCTTAACACTGACACTTACTAATGGTAATAGAGGCTATTGACTTTCTTTTAAAAACATGATGAATATGAAACAAATTTTTCAGAAACTGTTATAAAAATTAGAAATAGGATGACAAGGGAAAACACCACTATGGAAGTATTATACTTGAATGCTGAGGAAATCTCTCAGAGGTCATTTATGACCTCCAGGAATATTCATTAAGAAGCATACATTTTAGGTACATTGAATGTTATAGGAAGGATTGTTCTCAGGGTGAAACCCATCTGCTGAATGGTAGCCACAGATTTACCCTGACCCTCTTTTGGGCTCTTTTCATATGCTGTACTCTAAGTATTCCTTGAGCCTCCTTCCAGGAATGTAAGTATAATCTTTTTTTCTCTGCCTTGTGGGTCATTAGGAGGCTTTAGAAGGGTGATGCTGTATAAATTAAAAATGATATGAGAAGGAACTCGTATTTTGCTAGATTAGGATTTTACCTAATACTATAATTGGTATCTGAAAATGTGCAAGAATGGATTCTCTTTGTCTGCTGTAAGATTTAGACGTGACTCATAGTCATGGAGCCAATTTGATAAAACATACATCAGGCATGGGTGAAAATAAAAGGGTAAATGTTAATATTCTCCCGTGGAATCACAGGAAACCCCACAGGTTGAAAGGGGTCTCGAGCCCCCTTTGGGCGCCCCCTCCCAATCAGGTCACTCACGCACCAAGAGGTCCGGCAGGAGATCTTTATTGAAGGGAGTCAGGCGAGGTACAAAGGCCGGGAGGCAAAGAAAAGGAGGCGGGGTAACAAGGGAAGGAGTGTTGGCTCATTTATAGGGTCTTGGGTGGGAGTTTTGCAATTTTAGGGGAATTAGCTGTTTTTTAACCTATTGCAGGCCACATTGCCTTATAAGGTCTTAGTCCTGCAGGAGTCCCTTATCAGATGTTGGCGTCATTTCTGGGAAGAATTCAACTGGGAGGGGGGAAACGAAACTTAAATTGGGAAAACGAAACTTAAGTTAGGAAGAACCCGGAAGTCAGATATAAAATGGAGGAGTTTAAAGTAACATGTACAATTTCCTAACACAGGTAGATGTTCCCTTGCCTCTGTCCCTGTGGTTGTGGTGGACATCTTTGCCAGGCAGATGGAGTTGTTCCCTTCCTCAGACAAATGAGTATCTTGATAGCCCTGTGCCAGCAAGGCAGCTTTCCTTATCAGCCATAGTTCTGTTTTGAGAAAGATAAACAAGCACACCCGTTAAGCAGAAAATAAAGGGGGATGTCTTGAGTAAAGTCAGTGGATCAATTAGCCAAGCAGTAGACTGGTGTAACCTAGTAACTGTGTTTAGAGGCAGATGAGCCCAACAGATGCTACCCTAAACTGATGTGTGCATGATGGGATGAGGAACATAAATCAATACAAGTATGTAATACCACATAACTCCAGTAACTGAAATCAGCTATATATCCAAAATATATAAAAATGTCTTATACACCTTTAACAAAAGCGTAAATCACAAGATAAAAGGAAAATTGGACAGAAGATTTAGATATTTTCACCAAAAAAGTTTAAGTAGACCACAAATAAACAGTTTTTAAAAGTTTGACTTATTTAGTAATCAGAGAAATACCAGTTAAAATACCATCTCAGAACAACTACAATGACTAGAATGAATTATTGGTGAGGTTGGGGACATAATATACCACCAGTGAGACTGTAAGACTTAAAGTCTCACTTCCACTCCACGGAGTGTGAACAGCCAAAAAGGCCTCCACGATGCTGGGCCCTAACACCCAGCGAGGCTCCGGGAGCTCGACAGAGAAACAAGAAACCCAGGAAGGAACACACCAGGCTAGATGGTAAATAGACCTTTATTAGTCTGGCCAGACTGCACACCCGGAGCCAGGTAGCTCAGAGAGGCCACTGCTCAGGGGCTGAGGTACTCTTTATAAGGTTTTTCTAAACAAAGAGTCAGAGAATTCACAGAAAAAGACTGCAAACACATTTCTTATCTTATGCAGGAAATGTTCTAGGGTCACCTTTTGTCATATCAATTGCCCCTGGGCCGGCTGTTAACCAAGATAGTAATTAGCATATGAAGAAGCACAGTCTGGCCTATTAGCATGGAATCACTTTAGCTTATTCAAGTCTTACAAGACCATGAATAATTAAATCTCTTTTGAGGTCTTTGACAGTAACTTATATACCCTAAGAACATAGGGAAACACTATGACCAACCATTCCACCCCTAAGTACTTATGCTCAAAAATGTGCTTATACATCTATGACCACCAACTAACAGGCATAATGAAATTTATGTAAAAGGTGCGTGTAATAGCCACAAGGGGGAAACAATGCAAGTGTTTATCAGTAAGCCTAATAAATAATGTAACATTTTTTTGCATTTGCATTATGAACAAACTAAAACTATAAACAAAATAATTAATACTTTTCACAAACATAATGTAAACTGTATGTTCTCTGTTATTGCATTTCTATGAAGCTTGAAAATAGAGTGTATTTGCTTCCTGTTTTTTTTCTTTTATTGAGTTTATTGGTACATCTTAGGTACACAGTCCAGTTACATTCATTATAGGGATCATGTACCTTTACATGGCAGGTGGTCTTGGTTCTCATTTTTTACCCTTGTCCGTGCCCTCCCTATACCCTTCTTCCCCTCCTCATTTACAAATACTTTATTACCATCTTTTCATTTTATCATATTTTTTTCTTTCCCTTATTACCTTTCCCCTACCCTTTGCACTTTCCCTACACTTTTAGCCCTTTTCGTCCCATTTCACAATGTCAGTTATCTCATTAGGATCTTATGTACTATTACAGTTTATTCACACTAGTGAAACTATTCGGTATTTACACCTGTGTGACTTATTTATTTCACTTAAGAGTATATCCTCAATATGTATCTATTTTCCTATGTATGAATCTAATTTCTCATTCTTTATGGCTGAGTAGTATTCTATTTTATAGAAAAACCACATCATCTCTATCCAATCTCCAACTAATGGGCAAATGGGCTGTTTCTAAGTTTTAGCTATTACAAACTGTGCCACTATAAATATGGGTGTGCATATATCACTCTGGTATGATTCTTTTAATTCTTTTGGAAAGATACCCAGAAGAGGGATGGCTGGATCAAATGGAACCTCTAGTCCCAACTCTTTGAGGTATCTCCATATTGATTTCCATAGTGATTGCACCAGTCTGCACTCCCACCAACAATGAAGAAGGGTTCCTTTCTCCCCACAACCCTGCCAGCATATATTATTGGTTGATTTCTTGATAGCAGCCATTCTTTGTGGGGTGAGGTGAAATCTCATTGTAGTTTTCATCTGCATCTCTCAAATGACCAGTGATGTGGAACATATTTTCATATATTTTCTTGCTGCTTTTACTTCTTTGTCTGAGAAATGTCTGCTCATTTCAGATGTCCATTTTTGAATCAGGTCTTTATATTTCGTGGCAGGTGATTGTTTTGAGTTCTTTATATATTCTAGATAATAGTCCTTTGTCTGAGGAGCAGCTGGTAAAATTTTTTTCCCACATTGTTGGTTTTCTCTTAGTTCTATTGATGATTTCTTTTGCAGTGCAGAAGCTTTTTAATAAGATGATATCCCAGTTGTTGACTCTTTCTGGTAGTTCCCGTGCTACTGAGGATTTGTTCGTAAAGTCTTTTCCTATGCCAATGTCTTCAAGAGTTCTGCCTAACTTATCTTCCAGCAAATTTAGTGTTTCCATTTTAATATTTAGATCTTTAATCAACTTGGATTTTAATTTAGTGCATGGTGAAAGATAAGGGTCCAGTTTTAATTTTTGACAGGTTGAGATCCAGTTTTTCTAACACCATTTATTAAAGAGGGCATCCTTCCTCCAGTGGGGATGGCCAGCTTCTTTGTCAAAGATGAGGTAGCTGAATACATCTGGAGTTGTTTTTATGTCTTCCAATCTGTTCCACTGATCTTCGGGTCTGTTTTTTTGCTAGTACCATGCTGTTTTTATCACAGTGGCTTTGTAGTATCATTTCAAATTGGAAATTTTTATACCCGCTGTCATGTCTCTGTTGCCTAAGATGGCTTTTGATATTCTAGGTCTTTTATGGTTCCAAATAAATTTTTGGATTATATTTTTCTAGTTCTGTGAAATATAGTGCTGGAATTTCAATTGGCATTGCATTGAATCTGTATTATAGGTTTTGGTAGTATGGCCATTTTCACTATGTTGATCCTACCCAACAGCAGGGGATATCTTTACATTTTCTTACATCCTTTTCGATCTCTTTTTTCAGAGTGCTGTAGTTTGCAGTGTAGAGGCCTTTTGCTTCTTTTGTTAGATTGATTCCTTCATACTTCATTTTTTTGGATGCTATTGTGAAAGGAATTGTTTTCCTAATTTCTTGCTCAGTGAATCTATTATTTGTGTACATGAAGGCTATTGAATTTTGGGTGTTGACCTGGTATCCAGCTATTCTGCCAAAAGTGTCTAAAAGTCTTTTGGTAGAGTTTTTTGGGTCTTCAATGTAGAGTATCATATTGCCAGCAAAAAATTACAGTTTAAATTCTTCCTTTCCTATATTTATTGCTTTAATTTCTTTCTCTTGTCTAATTGGTATGGCTAATGTTTCCAGAACTATATTAAAGAGGAGTGGTGATAGTGGGCATCCTTGTCTTGTTCCTGATTTTAATGTGAAGGTTTTCAGTTTTTGGCCATTTAATATGATGTTGGCTGTTGGTTTTTCATAGATAGCCTTTATTAAGTTGAGAGATAGCCCATCTATTCCAATTTTTTGCAGGGTTTTTGTCATGAGTGGGTGTTGCATTTTATCAAATGCTTTTTCTGCATCTATCAAGAGAATAATATAGCTTTTGTCCTTGACTGTTAATACAGTGTATTATGTTCATTGACTTACGTATGTTGAACCATCCTTGCATCCCTGGAATAAATCCAACTTGGTCAGGATGTATGATCTTCTTGAGGATCATCTGTATTCTGTTTGCTAACATATTTTTAAGGATTTTTGCATCTATATTCATTAAGGAGATTGGCCTGTAGTTTTCTTTTTTAGTTGCATCTTTTCCTGGTTTGGAAATCAAAGTGATACTTGCTTCCAGGAATGAATTTGGAAGTATTGCTTCCCTTTCAACTTCATTGAAAAGTTTGAAGAGTAATGGCAGTAGTTCTTCTCTAAATGTCTTGTAAAATTCAGCAGTGAATCCATCAGGACCTGGGATTTTCTTTGTTGGTAAATTTTCAATTACATTTTCAATTTCATTGATTGTACTTGGGATGTTTAAAATATTTTTATCTTCTTTGTTCAACTTTGCTAATTCATAAGCATCTAGAAATATGTCCATTTTTTCTGTGTTTTCCATTTTGTTAGAGTACAGGTTCTCAAAGTAGGTACTGACTATCCTCTGGATTTCTGTTGGATCTGTTGTGGCTTCACCTTTTTCATTCCTGATTGCATGGATCTGGGCCTTTTCTTTTTTTTTTTTGGTTAACTAAGGTTTTATCATTTTATTTATTCTTT
The DNA here is from genome assembly GCF_012274545.1 of Fukomys damarensis. NCBI lineage: Eukaryota > Metazoa > Chordata > Mammalia > Rodentia > Bathyergidae > Fukomys > Fukomys damarensis. Next base: position 13,026,677 of record NW_022900916.1, read on the forward strand.
CAAAACACCAACTCTTTGATTCATTTATTTTATATATTGTTTTCTTAGTTTCCATTGCATTGATTTCTACTCTAATCTTTATAATTTCCTCTCTTGTTCAAGCTTTGGGTTTTTCTTGCTCTTCTTTTTCTAGGAGTCTAAGATTCATCATTAGGTTGTTTATTTGAGCTCCCTCTGTTTTCCTAGTGTGGGCATTCAGTGCTATGAATTTTCCACATAGTGTTGCTTTCACTGTGTCCCATAGATTCCTGTATGTTGTACTAGCATTTTCATTTATTTGTAGCAACTGTCTGATTTCTTCTTTAATTTCCTCTGTGATCCATTGATTGTTCAGGAGAGTGTTGTTCAATTTCCATTTGCTTTGTGAAGTTCCTACAGTTTCTTGTGCTATTGTTCTCCAGCTTGATTGCACTATGATCTGATAATATACTGGGAATAACTTTGATTCTTTTGCATTTATTCAGACCTGTTCTGTGAGCTAGTATTTGATTTGTCTTGGAGAATGACCCATGTGCAGCTGAAAATAATGTATATTCTGATTTTTTGGGTGGAACACTCTATAGATGTCTATTAAGTCCATGCATTCAAAAGCTTGGTTCAGTTCTAGTATTTTGTTGTTGATTTTTTGCCTAGATGATCTGTCTACTTGTGAAAATGGGGTATTTAGATCCCCACTACAATTGTATTAGTTCTTATTTGGTTTTTCATGTTTCTTTTTCTTATTATTTCTTTTATATAGTTGGGGGCATTAATGTTTGGTGCATATATGTTTATGATTGTCCCCTCTTCCTCTTGAATTATTCCCTTTACTAGGATGTAGTGGCCTTCTTTGTCTCTCTTAATGAGTTTTGGTTTGAAATATGCTTTGTCTGTGAATAAGATTGCTACCCCTGCTTTTTTGGGGGGCTACTGTCACGTGGAGAATTGATTTCCATTCACTTTCAGTGTATGGGCTTCTTTTTGCACTAGGTGTTTCTTGTATACAACATATTGTTGGATTTTGCTTCTTATTCCATTCTGCTAGTCTATTTCTCTTGATTGGTGAATTGAGGCCATTGACATTGGTGGTTATAACTGATATGTACTGACTTATTATTGTCATGTTATTGTCCTTTCATTGGCTCTTTTTACTTTTTCCCCCCTTTCCTTTTAGTTTCTTGTCTTGCCTATTTGATTTGCTCTGTTGGGCCTCATGGTGTTGTGAACTTCATTGTCTTTTTCTAGGATATTGTTTAGAATTCCTTGTAGTGCTAGTTTGGTGTTCATGAAATTTCTCAGGTGTTCTTTGTAGTAGAAGTATCTTATTTCCCCATCCATTTTGAAAGAGAGTTTTGCAGGATACATCAGTCTAGTTGGAGGTTGTTTTCTTTTAGGACTTGAAATACCTCACTCCAGGCTCTCCTTGACCTGAGGGTTTGTGTTGAAAAGTCTGCTTTGATTCTGATGGGCTTTCCTTTGTGTATGATTTGTTTCTTTTCTCTTACTGCTTGTAGTATTTTGTTCTTCTGTTGGATTTCTGGAATCTTGATTATTATATGTCTAGGTGTAGATTTTTTTTGTTCATGGCTAGTTGGAGTCCTATATGCCTCACTTATCTGTATGTCTAATTCTTCCCTTCTGTTTGGGAAGTTTTCTGTCATTAATTCTGTGAATAACTTTTTTAAGTCATTTGTATTTTCTCCTGCTACTTCATGGATTCCTATCAGTCTTATGTTATTCTTCTTTGCATCATCTAGGAATTGTTGGATCGATTTCTCATGATCCCTTACTATTTTTAAGAGACCTCTCTTTTCAGGGTCACTGACTACAGTCCTATCTTCTATATCTGAGATTCTATCCTCACATTCTTTTATTCTGTTACAAACACTTTCAGTAGAGTTTTTAATCTCCTGGATATTTGTTTGAATCTGTTTTAAGGATTCCATTTCTTTCTCCTGTTAGGCATTCACTGTTTCCATTTCTGTCTCTTGCTGGGCCTTCATGGTTTCTATCATGGTCCTGAGCTCATCTATTTTTTTCTCAGTTTCTGGTCTAGAGTCTCAAATCATGACTTCCATTTTGCTCACCATCTCTATGGTTATCTGGGAAATTATTTCTGTTTTGAATTTTTCTAGAGCCTGATTGATCTGTTTTGTTACTTCCTGTGCTGTGGGTTCAGGGTGTCCTGCTGGTTCACTATGCGACTTTTCATACTCATTTGTCCGAGAGTTTGCCATTGGTGAACTGGAAGTCTGTCTTTTTGTCTTGCTTAAGTGTTTTCTCATTTTTATTTTTGTTGTTGGGTTGTCCTTGGTTTAATTTCTGGGTTATTTCTTAAATCTTCCTGATTTAGTTGTGCTTTAGCTTTTGAGTCTCTAATGACTCATAGACATTCTCATTTTCATAGTATTGGAGAAAACAACTCATTAAATCAATCACAATTCTTTATCCCAATTGATACAATCAGCAGCCCTATAGGATCAAGCACAGCTGCAAATTGACCACTTGCGGTAGTCATTAATCTATCACCTTTATACCATGTGAATTAAATTAAAATCAATAAGCAGACCAAAATATGTTTGCAGTGAATACACTTCTTAATATAGTATCTTTACCATTTAGGAAGGGGGCTTAGACGAGTTAGGGTGAGAAGAGTAGATAAGTGAAAGAATTGGAGAAGGTTTCAAGTGAAGCCAGAGGACATAGAATGACTATACAATCTTTACAAAACTATTAAATTCAAAAGGGATAGACAGAGTGTGAGAATAAGGACAAGAATATATTCCCTTAACAGTAATAGGGGCTCACTTTCCCTTGAAACTATTGACCCATGAGTGAGGTAAAATGACAGAAGAAAAGAACATAAAGAAAAAAGAAAAAATGGTAAAAGAAGAAGTCTGAGTTATGGCAGGAGGAGGAACAGAAAGTGAGATGAGGGATAATATGGTGGAGCAAGAGACTGAGTTGGAGAAAGAGGACAGAAAAAATAATTTGCAGATTGGAATGAGGAAAAGAAAGAAAAAAATGAATTTGAAGGGCCTCTTTCAGACTATATCTCTGCTGTCATAATATACCATGGGCACAGCCATGTGCAAAATCAAGTTCCCTGATCTCAACTAGCCAATGGCAGATCCCCGCGACTCAGACTGACCTCAGGCTGCAAGGCCCAGATTGAATTCCCCGACCTGCAGGGTTGAACTCTGCACAGTTCTATTACACGTTTCCCCAACCCTTTCTTTAAACATATTCAAAGTTGGGAGCTCAGAAAAATACCCTTTGTGACCACCTATGTCTCTGCAGCATGGGTCCAAGATCTGGGCCAATCAGGAGGTCTGAGTGTGGGGGGGGTGCCTGTGTGGCTACCTTCCTTGCTGGAGTTGATGGTGGTACAGGCAGGGGAGGGCGTGGCTACCCAGTCCAGCACCGAATGGGCCCAAGCAGACTGGTTGGAGAGCAAATCTCAGAGCAGCTTTCCAAATCTCACCTTCCCCACTGGAGCTCTGCTTCCTGTTTTAAAAATGAACAGCAGTGATTTGAATAGTGAGCAAATTGAGTTTCTGGGGTCATTGGTGATATTTTGAGTATTGACAAGTTTGGATTAAAACAATATGCTCACTCTGTGAATTCAAATAGATTCACACTTTCTAACTGCATACTTTTGGTTGATGTTAAATGTTAAAATAACCACTAAAATATATTTAATTACATATAAACTCCTAAGTAGTTCAAATGTCAATAAAAAACATTGAGCCAGAGAACAATTTCTGAGCTAAGACAGTTTTTATTTTGTGCAGCTGGCTAACCTAATGGATAAAGAAGCCCCCTCAACTCACACCCCTCCCGTACCTAGCACATGTCCTCCTTCATTGTCTTTTGTGCTCAGGAAGGGTCTGTATCCAGTGAACTTTTTCTATCTAATCATGTAAGCTAAATGTAACTTCCTCAACCAATGAACTGTTGTTAAATGCCTTGCTGCTGTATCCCCACCCTTCTTGCCTCCAGGCTGATCACTTTGTGGAGATTGTGGAGATTGGCCTGCCAGTGCAATAAAGCTGTACACTTGCCTCCCACCTCTGGATGCATTCTTGATTCTTTTTGGTCTGATCCTGCTATACCACTAGTAGCTGCCACACTGTGGGCTGTAGTTTTGCCATTACATCATTATTCCTAATTCTTATGAATATACATTCTGCAAAGAGTGAAATTATTACAAAGTACTTTTATTCTTGAAAATCCTACTTATTTTCAATTTCTTGTATTATACCCAAAGCCAAGCAAATAGAAAGAAAAGAGGAAACCTTCTAGAGTATTAAAATGACTATGTTGCACCAATTTTTCGCTTAATTTCATCATTGTTAGCATTAAGCACTAGCTAGCTTGAACAGCATGAAAGCATGATATGGCAAAACAAGAGAAAGTGTCATAATAAAAGTAATCGCATCCTCTTGAAGAAACAGATGCTGACAAATGATAATATATACACATTAATGATAGCATGAGTTTTAGTAAAATAAATCAAGTTCAGCATTTCATGTTACTGATTTTTTTTCAGGTTAGGTTGAATTGTCAAGGCAGAACATGCTTCCTTATCTTAATCATAAACACTGTGTTTGTATATCTAGGAACCCCTCTCACTTTGAAATATGAGAGATGCTGGATGCAATTTAAAATTATTTAAAATAAGGTGAAATATTGTCACCAAATAAATGCAGACTGAGCAATAGTGGTAAGCGAACTCTGAAGCATGTTTTGCTGAGTATATTTGCTATTTCCCTGACTTAGACCTTAGCCTCTAGGTAAGGATAGGGGAGGAATGGACTGTGGGGGTGTATTTTAGATCCCTTGAACTTTCACAACATACAGAATTGTACCCTCAAATCTTTATTCTATACCTTTGGTAATAGGACTAGAAGAAATTTTTCAGTGTATCATAGGAAAAAGAAACTGGAAGGGGTTTAATTCAGCTTGGATCTAGGCATAAGTGGGGAGGGATCGTAGAATATGCAAACTCAGCCCAGAATCACTGTAAGTTTAAACCCCAAATTTATAACCCATGTGGTCTGAGAAATTTGCCTAAACAGTTTTTGATTAGCAGTATTATAGTCATATTCATGTAGCAAAATATGAGGACTTAATGTTCAAAATATATTTGTTATCAAATCAGTTGTTACCACTCCTGGTGTTATGGTTTTTGTTTAGATGTCCTCCCAGAACTTCATGCGGTCATGGGTGGGCTTTTTTCAGAGGGGGTTGGATCTGGAGTGTGTGGTGCTGGGGTTAAGAGTATGTGATTATTAAATGAGTCTATTGACTACTATCCTACCACAGTTCTGGGTAGGATAAGGGATGCCCCACCGTGAGTGTGAGTCATATCCACCCTAAGGGTCCTTAGACTACATGAAATATAAGGTACAGTAAGAGGGTCATTGCTTGTCACTTGCTGCTTGTTGCCCTCTCCCTATCCTTCCTGCCATGGACTGTTTCTCCTCTGCAATGTCCCTCAGCCACACCACCCCGCCTTTGAGGCAGCATGCTGTGGTCTGAAATCTCTACAAACTGTGAACTATATAATCCTTTCCTCCTTTAACTTTGGTATATTTTGTCTCATCAATGAGAAAATTAACAAAGACACCCTAGTACATTCTACTTTTGGCACTACAATCTCTCCTGTGGATTATTGCAATAGCTTTTCTGCTTCTCTACTTTACTCCTTTATTCTCCACCAAGTCCAAAGGCACCACTCACTTGCTCAGACCTCTTTATATTTGTTTCATACAGAATCTATTTCCAGTCCTTAACTATGATCTGTCCACAAGGTGCTCTGCTGTAGGCTTTTTTGATCTGGCCCCTGGTGATTTGTTGATCTCATTTCCTTATACTCTCTCTTCTTCACTCCATTCCACACACACTGGCACATGTTGCTCTTGGGAGATCTTTCCTGCACAGCCCTGCTATTACCTTGATTTTGGATGTCAAGATTTGTGAAGCAGCACACTTCTTTTGTGTAAGGAATCTTGTTTGTGATTCTTCATACAGCACAGCTGCTATTCAAAGAGGACTCCCCTCAGCACTTGCTAGGAACTAACACTCTGATCCATCGCTCTGTCTCATCTCTTGTATTATTTATTCTTGGAATCTGTGCTGTTGTCTCACTGTCACAAAAATGGAAGTTCCAAAGATGGGAAACGATGCATTCTAGTCTCATATTATCAAAAATGCTGTAAAAAAGAAGCTAGAAAAATTGAATAAAACTTCAGGAAATAAGGACTTGAAAGAGTAATTTATACATACACTTCCCCTTCATAGGAAAAAACAAAAGTAGGCCTACTGCCAAATATTTAAAGGAAAATAAGTGACACATTATAAAACTTTCATGAGGAAACAAAATGATAATTTTTCTGTATTTTATTTTAGGAGTTTGGCAGATACTAAATAATAAAAACAAAGCTACATCATGCTATTTGTGATTGTTAAATTCATATAAGTGTTTGCTGTATGATAGATATTATTCTAAGTAATTGCTAACTTATTTAATTCTTTTAACAACCAACTGATCTAGATATTCTGCTTTCATTTTGTATGCAAGGAATTGACAATGGAAAATTTTAATAATTTTCCCAAGATAACAAAGTAGTAATCGGTAGAGAATATATGCAAATTCAAAATGCCTTGCTCTAAAATTTGTGCTTTGACCACTGCAACATGTTGCTTTCAGTGACAATGTACAAGGCAATTTCACTTATGAATATATGTAAAATAAATATAAACTGCATTAACTAAGCAAACCTAGTAATTTATTAAAATACTTCCTGATCAAGGCAGGCATATTCTAGTAGTTTAGGAATAAATTGTTGTTTCAAAATCACTAGTATAATGCATACATGATCATATTAGGTGAGAAAACAATGTGTTTAACTTATTATATGTGGAAAATACTTCATATAATTAAGCAGTCATTCATAATTATTAAAAAATCTTGGAAAATTTGGAGTTAACTGAAAAAAAATTGTCTCCTACACTCTCAGCAAGCATCACACCTAGTGGTGAAAAGTAAAATTGTTTTCCTTTAAATCAGAAAAATGTTCATAAAGCCTGGTATGGCCATTTTTATGAAACATTGTACTCGAGGCCCTAGCTAGTGCCAGACACAATAAAAATAATGATAGCCATATTTTAGAAAGTTAGAAACATCAATATGCTCAATGCGTTTTTATACTTTGAAAATGTAAGACACAAATATTTGTAATTAATTGTAGGTTCCAGAAGATAGCTATATATGAGATCATAAATTTATTACTATATACATCAATAGTGGCAAAAACATAGAACTGGTAAAAGTGTATAGTGTTTAGTCATAAATATGAAGAAGATGTGTAGGATGTTTGGGGGAAATTTAAAAATTGTACTGAAAAGTATGAAATAATTAAACAAATGTGGAAGTATTTTCTTTCCAGAGTTGGAAAATCTTTATAAGTCACATAGAATTATTCTGTCCTAATTGAGGTGTTAATTAAATGCACTAGCAATAAAAATTCTGTCATGGTTTATATGGAATTGACAAGTACATTATATCATTTATAAAGTGATTGGAAGGGCCAACTATTATTAAAAGAAGATAAAGAGGACTAACGTGCAGCTGCTGAGAGACCAACCAGTTGTCAGATTGACAGCCTGACTGGTCACTGGGGGATGCCAGCTTTCCTGATGAGGATACAGCAGAAGAAGAAAGAATAATATACAAAGAGCAAGGAATAGAGAATAATGAGGTATATAGTTCATTACTTCTGGGGGACCAGGAATTGATCTTTAGCTCTCTCCTGGCTAAAGACCACCTCATTGTAACTCTGTCCTGATTAAGACCATGAGTTCCACATTTGTCAGTATTTATGATTATGTGACATAGAAAGGACGTATGAACATAGATGTAAGGAACAGCAGAACTAATGTACTAATGAGCCAGGCTAGGAAAAAGGGGAGTAACTATATATACTTGTGAAGGAAAGTTGACAGTTAACAAGGCACCTGTGCTATCTTGCAGGTCATAGCTAATAAGCCACCTGCATTATCTTTGCTAATGTTTGATCTTAGGGAATGTTTGCAAAGACTCATAATTCCTCAGCTGCAGTGTTTCCTTGATATTAAAGATGCCACCACCCCATCAATCACTGAGACCTCACTTGTGACCATTGGCACAGGGAAGTTTATCTCCAAACACCAGGTGAAAAGACAATTAGCAATTCCTACTTAGGCCTTGGAGTGACTCATAATTTTAATCAATAGCCAAATTATAAGACAAATTAATAATATCTAAAGCCCGCTTAGTATGGTTCCAAGCTGGTCTCCTACACTAATATGTTTTTTGTATTTACCACCTAGACTCAAAACATAATTTATGACATTTGTGCAAGGAAGTAGATAGATACACAAATGGAATAGAATACAGAAAACAAACCAAAAATACCATATACATAATAAACCTCTCTCTAGGGTAGGTGTAATATTGTAGATCAGTGAGAGAAAAAACTGACCTCTCTATATATAATAGTAGTGGAGTTGGTTATCCGAATAAACAAATGCAATATGTATTCACCTCCTACCAGGCTTAACAAGCCAATTCTAGAGGAATTAAGAAATTTGTGCATGAAATATGTATACATATTTCAAACAGAATACTATGTAGCCTAATATACATATAGTTTTTGTTTCTCAGCTAAAAATTAATTAAAAATATCTGATCAGGAAAAATCAAGAGGTTTTTCCTAAAGACAAGATTTAAAATGATAATTTGAAATGATAATTTGAAGACCCATGGTTCAGGCAAAATTAGCTGTAGTATGCTCAAATCCAATAATAATTAGAATACCTAAATTTTTATAATCTACTAAGATTTGAATACAAAAATGGGCAAGTACATAGAACAAAAATAAACAGGAAATTAAAATAATTGTACATTATAGATATTTTGGCTGGCTATAAATGAATATGTATTTTATGTATGTATGTGTATAAAAATGAAAAGGGATAAAATCAAAGAATCATTCACAAAAGACTACATGAATGGTCAAAACTGTAATTCCTTACTGCTGAGAATATGAATTTGAGTTATATATTTTATTACAAACTTTTAAAATGTAGACAACAGGCCAGGGGATTTAGCTCAGCAGTTCGGTGGCCTGCCTTGCAAGTGCAAGGACCCAAGTTTGATCCCCGGTGCCCAAAAAATAGATAAAAAAATAAATAAAATAAATAAAAAAATAAAATGTAGACAACATTGTATTTTTTAAAAATCCAGTGACTTCCAGACCATAGAAGCTGAGGTTGTTGTGCTCACCTTTGTTTTTCTAGGTACTGGCATGAAATGTACTCAGATAACTTGCTTATATGAGATAATGAAAGATAGTTATTTAAAGTACTTTTTTTTTTTAAAGACAGAAGTTTATCTTAAAGAGAAAAGAGGTGATAGGTAACAGAGCCCTCAGTATTTGAAGGTAAACATTTGTAAAGAAGGATTGGAGTTCAGGGAATATGACCCTAAATGGAAGCCACCCCACTGACTCTTAATTCACAGTTGTTCTCATTGAATTAAAAATTGTAATGAAGTTTTTTTTGGGGGGGTACTGGGGATTGAACTCTGGTCCTTGGGACTGTAAGGCAGGCAGCTGAACCACTGAGCTAAATCCCAGGCCCCAAATTTTCTATCTTAAGCATTATTATTATTTTTTTTTTTTTTGGTACCAGGGATCAAACTTGGATCCTTGTACTTTCGAGGCAGGTTGGTGAAGCCACTGAGCTAAATCCCTGGCTTAATAAAGTTTTTGACACTTCTCAGAAACGGATACATATTCCACACCCTTGCTTCTAGGCCAGACTGATTTGGCAGATGAGCAATGACAGGAATGGCATGCTGCCAATTCTTGCCTACTCTTTAAAAAGACTAAAGCTTTTCCTTGGTCTCTGGGGCCCTGAGTTCCTCTATAGGAAGTCCAGCTACATATCCTGTATGAACATTCAGAGTATCTGAACTATGCAGAGAGAAGGGCCAGTCTGGGCCCTGTTTCCTAACCATCTCTACAGGCGTATGCTCACCTGCATTGAACCCTCTAGTGCAGCTCAGCACCCAGCCAAATACCTTGGAGGGACACCTAGCCAAGGAGGTTCTTATACCTTTTGTTTACAAATCACTCTTTCCATAGTTTACATAGTTTGAGCATTATTACTTAATCTGGGAGTTTAACAGTTTATTCAAATGCAAATGTTTTGCGAGTGCCTCTTCTCTGACTGGCTTTTACTAACTCACAAAATTATGAAAGAGAATAATCTAGTTTTTATTTGGAGCCAGTAAGAATTTGGTAGTTTGTAAATACAGCAACAGATAGCAGGAACACATTTATTTTTTCCCCTTGAAGTGGGATGCACTTTGTCATAAGAAGCTATAGCTTCTGCCACCATTTTGGAGCAGGCAGTTAGGTAGCTGCTGAGAGGACCTTACCAAGACTGTTGGTGAGGTGTTGGACTTGAATGGCTGTAAGCAAAGTGATGCCTGAGATAAAGATTGTTCTTGTTAGTTTGTGGAGGAAATTTAGCAACATTATCACCAAGAGTAAAATGCAAGACCAGGAGCTTAAGGACCTAATTAGGAAAATTTCCTGACAGATATGTAAAGAGCTAGTTTGGTTCTAAGGGCATCTAATTTGTTTAGTAACAAAAGATCTGTTTAATTTCACGATAAATTTTAGGGAAATACAAGGTATTCAGGAGAATCTTCACTTTCCAGCAAAGGATTATCAAATTAAGAAATAGTTTTTAGCCAATAACAAATTCCAGGGCAGTAAAACATAGTATTTGGTTAGAGATGTAAGACTGTAACAGCGTTGAGACAACTTCTTAGCTGAACAACATCTTTTAAGAATCTTAGCAAGAGGTGGTGGTGGAAGGGATAGCAACATTGGATGAAAGGTTGAAAAATCCTAGCTCAGAAAAATATGATCATGGGAATTTTTTTTGCCTCCAATGAAAGCAGTAAAGCTCTCAATAAAGTCACACAGTTTTAAGAGAATTGCTTAGATCAAGTTGAACAGTACTAATTCAGAAAAAGGACTCCCAGAGTTCCTAAAATTGGTGGTGAAAGGGAGTTCGTGTTCCCTTTTGGGTGTCCCTTCCCAATTAGGCCACTCACGCACCGAGAGGTCTGGCAGGAGATCTTTATTGTAGGGAGGCGAGCAGGAGGCAGGAAGGCAGAGAGAGAGAGATGAGAGAGAGAGAGAGAGAGAGAGAGAGGAGGAAGAAGAAGCAGAAGGAGAGAGAAGAACAAAGAAAGGGAGGTCCTTTTATCAGTTTGGGGGTGGGCTATTGCTTATTTATGAGGAATGAGTTTCTTTTAACCTATCGCAGGCCAGATGCTTTTATGGGCCCAGTCCTGCAAACACAGGTTTCAACTTTCCTAGACCACTGTGGCCTTGGGGGGGGGACCAGAGATAAGGACATGAGGTCATTTTAGGAGCCAAAATGTACAAGGAGAATGCAGCCTGTGAGGCAGCGTCACAGCATATTTTAACATGATCAATTCCCTAACATTCCCCACTCTTTGATTTTGGATAACAATTGGCAGCCAACATATCCATGGGCAGACAGAAAAGGGGTGCAGTGTCTGTCTTCTATAACTACTTTCTGTGGAATTGGGGCGATGAGTCAACCTAGGGACAGGCATGGAGGTTGGCCGGCTGAGTTGTCCTTTATGAACATGTAATTGTTGACAGCAGCAACATTAAAGTTTTAAACACCGAGTATTTCATATGAAAGAGGAAGAAGATTCAGAGGACAAAATTTAGGGAGCAGGACTGGAGTCTATCCAGTGAACGAGGATATTATTGAGGATGGATTTCATAATTTCTAGAGACCATGGAATTTTATGTGTCTCCCAATTTCCTCTTTTTGTACCAGGGATCAAAGTTGGAACCATGTCCTTGCAAGGCAGGCAGTGGAACCACTGAGCTAAATCCCTGGCCCCCCTTTTTCTCTTTTAGAGCAATGTTTATTGCAGTTTTCTTATGTTCTTTTGCCACTATATCTTATTGGGGGCATATAAATTATTTCTTTAATTTATAGATCTTTTGGTTATGATGAATCTTACTCAGAGAGTCTTATCCAAATCTGGATCTCACTTAGATAACTACATATGGAATATCAAATGAGACAAGATTTTGGGGGACTTTGGGAGGAATTAAGCAGGCATGTGTGTGGCGGTCCAGCCATCACAACACTAGCATGCCTGAGTTGGGAAGTGAGGATTGAGAAAGGAAAGAACGCTCAAACCTGAGTGGAGACCAAGAGAAGTCTGATTTATTTCACAGAAACAGCTCCTTTTAAAAGTTCACATCAACAGGAAGCACCAAGCAATTGTTTTTATCTTTATGTAAAGACTGGATTTCCTGATTCTTACAGATAACATCAGATCTTCGGCTAATGAGTTCCTGTTATCCCAGGGTCAAAGAACAAAGCAAGTTTAACAAACAGTGTCCTTGAAAAGTAACAAATGTTACATAGATTGTGTTGATGCCTTAATTGTACAGGAAGAAGTTATTTTCCAAATGTCAAACTCTAGTGTGCCATGACTGGGCCCCCACACATGTGGGAGAAATGTAAATAATTTTGGCCACAGAGGGAACTGTGTCATATAAAAATGGTAAAATCTCTGTAGCTATTTCAGTAAATGGTCATGTTGGTTTCCCCACCATTTGAATATAGGAGAGTATGTTGCTGCGTGACTAATAACATTGCATATTAGTTTAATTTGGGACCTAGAAAAAAGATCTGCCTTGATTGTGGGAAGTTTTAACTACCATATACTGGGTTCAGATACTCTGCTGAAGAGAACCCAATAAGACCCTGCCATTACATAGTGAAGACAAGTACATCTATTTTAGCATTCTTAACTTTCATGGCAATTTACCAGGCATGCCCTTGCAGTCTTTAGACAGTTCGGCCACCAGATTAAGCAACCTAGTCAATGAGATAGATGCATACCAAGCCCAGTCTGAGTTCCTAACCTACCAATCAATCCCACCCGAAGTGGTTTGTAAACTTCTAAGTCTTGAGGATTTTATCCAACAATAGATAGGTAGATGGAAAGATGGGTAAGTTGGTAGATGGAGCGATAGAAACTCAGTGTCAGGATTCTATTTGTATCTGTTAAAAGAGATACTTGAATTTTGGTATTTCTAGATCTAAATCTTCTAATTTGTAAGGTTAATAAGGTTTTATAAGTTTATTCTATTTGTGCTGAAGCATCTTTTTCACATACTTTTATTAAATCTCCAAGTCAGATAGTATAGAGAAGAATAAATACTTAATTCCTTTCTAGGTGTTAACTCCAGTGAAGATATTTGAAGATATTAGTTTAAACTAGTTGAAGTGAGATAATATCCATGATTTTAGAAAAACTCTTTCTTTACAGTTCATAGTCTGTGTTTTAACCTCATAGTCTCTTTCCCCTGAGACTTTTTAAAAAATCCTAATGAAACCAAGACTAATATGCTGAGATGTATGTTAAAGGCCTTGCACTACTGAATAAAGACAACAGGGGCTGAGATTCCCTTGAGAGCAGAAAAAATCATGAAGGTCAGTTACAAAGTGATTGTTACTAGATAGACTGGAAAACAGATCTTTTTTCAAGGAATACTTGTAACATTGAGCCTTATTAATTAAAAAGATTGAGCATGCTAATCAAAATGTTCAAAACAACAAATTATCTAACAGAAATGCTTTGGAGTATGTGATTTCTGTTTATTATTTTTTCCCAGAGAACTTATATTGTGACATGTCCTTGTAGGTACATTTTTCCATGAACTGGGGGTCTCAGGTTTAGCAAATCAGTTGTATGCCATGCTTATCCAGGGCTTACTTCACATTTTGGGGCAGTGTTTATTGCTGTCAATGATTTTCCATGAAATTCTGGGAAATATTTTAGCATAGAGAAATAATTTATCTCAATCTTTATATTTTAGTGTATATGCTGCTGAAACAAGCACAATCTTTATATATTTATTAACTATCAATTTTACTGTCTTTATGAATACTAAAGAGGGCAAATATGAGATAAGTGCATCAATTTCTTCGACTTGAAAATATGAGCAGTCAATACAAAAATAGCACCAAAACAAATACAAAGAAATGTGTGATGTCGTATTTGAATTTTCTTGTTTTATTCTGTAACATTAAACATATTCAATAATTATAGCTGCAAATGGCTGCATTTCCTGCAGGTGTGACAGATTGCTGATGTTAGTTTAGATTGTTGCATTTGCACTTGAATAACATTTTTCCTTTTATTTACAGTGAAAGCAAATGAATATGCTTTAGGTTTTTTTCTAGTACTAAGGACTGAACCCAGGGTTTGGCACTGCATCCTAGCCCCTTTTTGATTTTGATACAGGGCCTCATTCAATTTACTGAGTTGCACAAACAGGCCTTGAACTTGCAGCCCTCCTGCTGTAGCCTTCATACATTCTGAAGAGTGCATCTGTCTTTAGTAGCACCCATCCCTCTTCCTAATTTAAAGGGAATCTAAATAAATGTATTTATCAGTATTTGCCATCTAAAAAGTAGTTAAAAGTTAAATAAACTCTATATATAGAGCCCTTAAGAGGTATCTGTTCACTGTTTTCATTATTTCTTAATGAAATTCATGATTAATTTTCAATCTTGACATACTTTTAGCCAGAGAACTAGCGTTCTATTTTCAAAGGTATTAGTTGAAACAAATGGAACTTTCAATGATATTTTCAGTTATAACTGCAATTAAATTAATATAAATATATCATCTGTATGTATGTATAAGTTGGGTTATCACTGATTAATATTTTTTGACTAGCTACTACTTCAAATAGGAAATAGAAATAGTGAAGAACATAGTGATGTAAAAGCAGAGAATCTATCACCCATGGAGCTTTAAAAAATAATCATGTGTTAAGTTTGTGTGTCTGTTGTTTTAGTGCTTTGGGATTGTGCAAGTGTGGATAGCCCAAATGTACAATTTTGAAAATAGACTGTAGATTTCTAAGTTACCCATTTCATGGATAAATAGGAAATCGGAGAGAGGCAGGAAAATATGGAAGAAAAAAATGAGCTTTCAGTGATTATTTTTCATGTCAGTATGATATTTTATTATCAATAATCTCAATAATTGTTAATCTAGTAGATATTCTAGCTATATAAATACAATTTGTAAATAGGTGCACACATATGCAGACTCACACATACTCTTATTTCCTTGTAGACTTAAATAGAATTCAAATTTAATATAAAGTTAACAAAAGCAGCTATCTAAAAATTGGAGGAAATTCTCTGATGTTAGGCCATAAGAATTATTGACTATAGGAAAAGATGCTGATAAGTAACAGCTTGGATCACAGGAAGAAGATAAATTTTAGACAACTAGACCAATTCATGCTAAAGCTTCCTTTACCTAAAATGTGCCCTTACAGACTAGTTCTGGGTCAGTGTCATTGTATCCAAACACTGTGAGGCCACACTAAATAGTCACCAAAAATAGTTTTCACAACAAGGAGAGTGGCCATATACGTAGATAAATAAATATAAGTAAAATGTAAATACAACATTGAATTTGAAAGTTTTCAGTTGGAGATAGGAAAAAGTCTCATAGGATATTCTAGAAGAAATATATTGCCTTCTATGTGAAAGATCCTACAAACTCTCTTTTAAAGATCAGTCTGAGCATATGTGTATGTGAGGGGGGTTATTTTTTGTGGCATGAATCATTGCAGGTGGCTGAAGAAGATCATACCTGCTCTGCTGGGGAGGAACCTTCAGCAGGTTCCAGCTAGAGCTGCTTTTTGTGGGGTCATTATAATAACAAAGTCACCGGCAATGTTAGGAGGAGGAGCATGCATGACCCAGATGACTGCCAAGTGACACCCTTGGGTGTTTTTCACCATGGCCCCTGTGCTCAGATAATGAGATAAGGACTGTTAGTTTGGAGAGGGAAGGACATTTGCTTTGCATTGTCCACATTTTCAGAAAGCTTTATGGCATATAATTTGGACAAAATAAAATTGAAAACATGTGAAAGTATAAGAGTGTTTGTATCACCCCATAAAGTTATAGTATTTATTTAGGTTCACCCCTCTCCCTCCTCCAGAATCTGTCAGTCACCTGCCTTTCATCATTACAATTTTCTCTTGTCTAGAATTTCCTGTAGATGATTTGTACGTATCAGCTTTCCTATTGTTGGGTCAAAATATCTGATACCTGTTGTTTAAAGGAGGAAAGGTTTGTTTGGGTTCCTGGTTTCAGAGACTTAAGTCCATGGCAGCTGGCCACAAGGCAAAAACAGAATTGTCCAAGGGCATGGAGGAGAAAAATTATTAAATTCCTGGGATCCTGGGAACAGAGAACAGACAAAGAGAATCACAGAGGAAGGAATCAGATACTGTCTCCAGTGTCATAATTTGTGATCTACCATACACACTCACAGTGCACTTTATTAATCTAAGTGTCTCTCAAGGCAATGAAGTTTACAATCAAGATGAACTGTCACATAAGAACTGATAGTAAAAATTTCTTGGTTTGTGTTTTTTCTCTCAGCATAATTTAAGATTTATGTATGTACCAGTATTTATTTTTAGTTTGTTATGTTAGACTGCTTTCTTTTTGAGTGATTCATTTGTATGAATATATTTTAATTTAATTTTTGGACTTTTATTAGCACATGTTTGCTGTACATAATAATTATATTCATTATAGAGAATGTGTACATGTACATAGTACATTTTATTTCTTTATTTTTCCCCTTCCCTCCACCCCCTCTTGTTTTGCCAACATCAGGCTTATTTATTTATTTTATAAGACCTTATAAAATTAATTATTAAATATACAGATTAAAAACCAGACTAACAGGCCAAAAAATGTATAAAATATATAAGATAGTTGTACTAAGTCCAGGTATACTTTTAGATACATTGTCTGCACTGGATTACAATAATTTTTTTCATTCACACACACACACATATATATAATTTAGATTATACATATAATATATTTTTCGTATAAGAGAAACCATGTGATATTTAAGCTTGTGTGTCTGAGTTACTTCACTTAACATCGTTATGCTGTCAAGCTGCACCTACTCACCAGTTCATAGATGTTGGAATGTTTTGAGCTTTATCTTGTTATTAAAAAAAGCTGCTTGGGTCATTCAAATACAGCTCTTGGGTGGACAGATGTTTTTATTTCTCTTGGGAGTAAAATAGCTTGGTCACAAAGCAAGGGCATCAATAATTTCATAAAATACTGCCAAACAGCTATCTAACATGGTTCTTCCAAAAATGTATGATCATTCCATTTGTCTTACAGTCTGCAAAAACTTGGTCATTCTTTTAAATCTTAGTCATTTAAAAATTTTATAGTAGTATCTGATTGTGATTTTATATTTCACATCTGTAATGTCTAAAGTTACTAAGTATATTTTCATGTGCCTATTTCCTCATTGGGAATGTATTTTAATACCTTCAAACACAGTATTTTGTTAAGATTACATAATTTTCTAAGAATATATAATTTTTGATGTTATAATAGATTATATTTTTATTTTAAGTTTCTATTTTATCAGTACATATAAAAGCAGGGCCAGGGATTTAGCTCAGTGGTGCCACCACCTGCCTTGCAAGCTCAAGGACCTAAGTTCGATACCCGGTACCAAAAGAAAAAAAAATTTAGTATATATACAAAGTTTGTATATGCAAAT
Organism: Fukomys damarensis; assembly: GCF_012274545.1. Classification (NCBI taxonomy): domain Eukaryota; kingdom Metazoa; phylum Chordata; class Mammalia; order Rodentia; family Bathyergidae; genus Fukomys; species Fukomys damarensis. The sequence goes on from NW_022900916.1 coordinate 13,044,417, forward strand.
AAATTTTGAAGTAAATATCACCTTGCATATTTTCTCCCCTATGATTAGTTATTAGTTCTGATAGTTTTTTCCAATTTTTATAATTACTGTATGTGTGATCATATTATCATTTTTTCTACTTATTCCATTGGCTAGGCTCTCCATTATTAAGATGAATGGAAATGGTGAAAGAAATCCTTGTACTGTTCATTAAGGTACAAGTAAGCATTCACTTTTTCAATATGATGGTTTTTCATAGATATTCTTGGTTAGATTAAACATGTTTCCTTCTATTACTACCATGGTGAGTGATTTTAGATATCAGGAAAGAATTTTGGATTTTGTTAAGTGTATTTCTCTACTTATTTTAATGCTTTCTTTTTCTTTTTCAGTCTAAAAAATAGTGAGTCACACTGATTACTCTTTGAATATTACATTAAATTATATTTTAAAGATAAACCTAACTTGATAATGGTGCATAAATGTCTTTAATATTGTTGAATTTAATTTGGAATGTAATTTTGAAATTTTATATCTGTGTCTCTAAGGGAAATCTGTTTTTTCTTTTCACGCAATGTCTGTCTGCTTTTGATATAAAGTTTATGCTTCTCCGAATGAAAGAGGTCTTCCCAACTTCATCATTTTTTAAAGGAATTTGTGTATAACCCATTTGTGTGTTTTGCTTTGCTTTGTATAATCTTTATAACATCTTTAAAGAATTTTTTTGCTTTGCATTTTTTTCTGCTTTTTTTCCGTTTTAATAGGACTTGCCCTGTACTAGATGTCCAACTTGGTCTTTCTTAAATTACTAAGTTCCTGAAGCTGTCAAGCTGAACCTCCTAGGAGGCATCAGACAAGGGCTCATTTAGTCCATACAGTCTTTGGTACCATGAGTGATTTAATTCCCCAATAAAGAATAAGATTCAGAAATGAGATCTGTGAACACAGCAGCAGGTGCGCCAGAGCTCCAGAGCCCATGAACTGCTTGTCTTTAGTCCTTCAACAAAAACAATTGTTATAGTGACTTATCCCATATTGAGGAATGCTGACAAACACCAGCTATGTGACTGTGACCATGCTGCACATGGGTGATTCAGGATGTTAAGTCACTCTTATAGAACTGTGGTCTGTTACACATCAGTTTCTGACAGCAGAGCAGTGACCTTAAGTGTCCTCAGGTGCGCTTATGTTTTCTGTGCTTTGAGTTCATTAATCAGGATTTAAGTATAATCAGAAGTGTTACCCCACAGTTTCAGTTTTCAATTTGTTGATTCCTTAGAACTCACGAGGATTAGATTTTTGGCATCTCTTCTGTGGTGGACATCAGCATATGATGGAAAGGAAATCTAGTCCCACTCTGCTAACAGGTCTCCCCAGTCTGTTTCACTCTGAGATGTGGGAGCTATTTTCTTCACTAGAGCATCTTATCATTAGGTAAATATCCACAGTAAGCAGGTAGGCAGAGTCTTACCTTCTCTAATAATCCACAGCATGAGTTGTTTGTATGTTCATCTGAACACTGAGAGATAGCCTCTTTGGAGCTAGTTATTTATCCTGTAATTTTAGAATTAGTAAGTAGCTATTTGTAGGTGAAACAAAATTAATAAACAAATGAAAAATAAATATGTAAAAAGATCTGTGCATTTGTGAAGTTTATTTTTGTTGGGATGAAAAGGTGATAAATCATAAATATAATACTTTATAAAGTGAATTGCTAAACAGCAGTGAGTGCTTTAGAAAGAAGAAAAACATAAGGGAGATCTCAAATACTAGGGGAGACACGTACTGTGTTTAACAGATCACTCAGTCTTCCTTACATTGAAGAGAGATTTGGGAAAAGAGTTGAAGCTTCTGAGAGAGTTGAGTGAGTAAGTAGGGAACAGAACTACAGACAGAAGAGACAATGAGAACTAAAGGTCCAAGCCAAGATGCCCTTCTCTGTGTGCTGGCACTAAAGAGAGAGAGAGAGGTCCAGCCCTGCTCATCCTTTGAAGATCTAGGCTATGCCATTATCCCTGACATGGTTATTCTGTTCTTCTCAGTAAAATCTGAAAGTACAAAGTTCACAGTTATGAATAGATGGTGACTTAGTGTCTCAGAATTCTTTCCCACACAGTAACCACTGTCTGAGATGAAAGCTAGGATATCTAGACCAGCTTGACACTTTACAATATTCTGAAATGGACAAAGAGAAAGCCAATTAGTCTGTTACTCACAGAGATTATAGTGTATCATCCTATGGTAGGGTAGCCCTGATGACAAATAGCAAAATTCAAGTAAAATGATGATCAGTGCTTGATTTGTTGTAGAAAATACCCAGGCAGAATCACTCCTGCTGCTACTTCTTTTTATTTATTTCTTCAGTTAAAATTGCAAAGCAAAGTACCTTAGTAAGTGTAAAAATGTATTATTTATGATTGGCTTTCCTCTACCAAAAGACTTCAAACTTCAAGTTTTCATAATATTCTTGGGATTCATCAAGAATCCCAATTTAGATAAATTTGAAGTATCATTTGTAAAAGAAATACAACCTTGAGACCTTGAATATGAAAAATTTATTTATTTGACATATTCTTTATGTATAAATAAACGTAGTACACATATGTACCAAAATATTATACTGTATTCCATAAAGATGTTCAATTTTTATCTGTCAATTTAAAAATTAAAACAAAAAAGTTGAAAAATGCTTTTCTCTACATTTTCTCCTTAGTTCCTAATTATTATCATAAGCCAGTACTAGTAAGTTGAACTTTTCTTTCTTTTTCTTTTTTGTAATTTGTAATTTATAAATCTTTTCAGTCTTTCAAATTCAGAATATGGCATAATAGATTACATCATTAAAAATGCAGTAGATGGTTTGATAATTATTTAAAAGTTAAGCTTGTATTTTAAATACGTTTCCATGCCCTTACATGTTAAGTGTAATTATCATTTTTGAGTTTTAACATAAAAAATGTGTGTATACATATATATGTAAATTAATTATATATGTCGGCGTATCCATATAAAGTCATTGAGTACACTATTTCCCTAACTAAAATATTTCCTTAATTCTCAATAATGATGAACATTTAAATGTGCATTTGTGAACTTCCAGGGTAAGAGTTTTCACAGCTGGAAGGGGAATTATTTTAAGCTTTTGGTTTAATATAGTGAGGAAGTTAATTGTATAGACCTGGGCATATTTATTGTTCACCAAAGATTTAGGGGTGTGGGAGGGCATGAATGTGTGTGTGTATGTGTTTATATTTCTGAAGTTTTGTTGAGCCAATTAAGAAAGATTCAAGATTCTGACTCAACAAGTTAGATTTTAAAAAATATTTATTTATACAAAGCTTCAAGAGCCATAGTTTCAATTTTAAAACCCAAATAGGAATAAAATTACTTTGATAAGACAAATGAATCAAACTAAGGATAATGTTAGCAAGGGTCAACAGAATGTGAGAAGCATCAGATGTTTTACAATTCAAAGTCTAGTAGAAAGATAGCAAATGCCAAAATTAAAATAATTTGCTTAGTTCCAATACCCTTAGGTTAGTTTGCTCAGCCTTGTGTAATAAAATACCACATATTGGATGGATTAAACAATGGAAATTTATTGTCTTGTAACTAGATGGGTCCTAGGAGGTCCCACCACAGAGAAGATGGGGACAACCACTCCACCCCATTCCTCATCCCTAGAGATTTGTTGACTCCTGTCACCAAACAGACAAACAAACTGTCAGGTTGTGTCAGTGAGACCATAGTAGATGTATTGAAGATTTATTAAGGAAGCACACAGTGATTTCTGAGTGTGGGCCCCTAGGGTGAGACACATGTGGACTGGGATTGGGGGTGTTTATGTGCTCTGGGGTGTGTGCTTGAGAAGAATGATGTAAAATATGTGATCCTACTGTCTGTCAGGTCACCTATATTATGGGCTGGTTTAAAATGTGAATCATTCCTATGTGTTTGAAGTTTAGTTCTGTTTCCTTGAGGGTGGAGGTCAGTGAAATTTGCATTTATGGTATGAGGAGAAAAGCGTAGGTCAAATTTATAGACTTATTGTGCCTGTAAGACTGTTAGGAGTTTTTGAGTGAGAAGCCTAAGAGCGGAAACAAAACAAAACAAAACAAAACAAAAAAACAAGACAACAACAAAAACAGGTCTGGGGTGAAAAAGGCATTGTAACTTCTGGTAACTTTGCTTATGCCTTAAACATGCAGTTTATTTAAAAGCACAGTTGTAAAGTTACCATTTTCCTATTTTCTCTTTATCTAAATTTACCTATTCTTTTCTACCTCAGCCTCACAGATCTATAGGAGAGAGTTCAGTCCAGAGATCAGGAAAGTGAGTTTCTCCTGAGGGCTGTGAGGAAAGGATCCATAATTGCATTATAGCTGGTCCTCTTCTTGCATCTCCTCATTTCATCTCCCCATTACCTATGTCTGTCTTTGTGTCCACGTTTTCTTGTGAGAGAGTCAACGGGTGTATCGGATTAAGATTTTCCCAGTAGCCTCATTTTAACTGGATTACCTCTGTAATTACCTCATCCTAGTAAGGTTACAATTTGAAAAACTGGAGTTTAGGACTCCGATTCCCACCCCCACCCTCTGTCTCTGGATTGAACCAAGAGGTGCTCTACCATTGACCTACATCTCCAGTCCTTTTGATTTATTTTTTGAGACACAGGTTTGCTTTGTTGCCCCAGTGGGACTTAAACTAGCAATCCACCCACCCCAGCTTCCCTCGGTGCTGGGTTGATGAGCATGTGCCCATGCACCTGACTCAATATATAATTTTTGACAGGACATAGTTAAATCTGTAATAATTATCTAGGAACATGAGAACAAAAATGTGGTGCAAAACTAGAATTTAGCTAGGGGCTCGGTTGGAGCAGCACTTGGGCAGCGCAGGACTATTGCCTGGTCACTTCAGTGTCTTCTTCATTACAGCCTCCTTGTCTAAATCACTTGTACTCTCGCGCAGGGCCAGAAAGCACATGATTCTGTCAAATAACTCATTATTTTTCATGGACACTGGGAAAAATGATTTCCCTGGCTGAGCACACTACTAATCTCTTTCTGAAGCTTGCTTGGATCTGAAATATTTCAATGTGAACTAACACATGTAAAATTCATAACCTGGAAATTGAGGGATCAGGTTTTCCCCGGTTGGCATTCACTTTTCTTACCATTGTAAAAAACAATGTGATTTTTAAATCTCCTTTGTGCTACTTTACTAACACACCTTAACACATAAACAATAATTACATTATTTACTCCCAGAAAGTTTCAATCTGGGGGAACTTATTTTACCTTCACCCTCTTTTTCCTAATTTTAGAATGAGACACCCTTAATATTCCCTTCCATTTGATTTCATTTTAGACAGGTTTCTGTCTACAGACAGGCTTCAGGCCTCTGTTTTCTTAGAGCATTTACTTTAGAAAACTTTCAGTTATCAATTCTCTCTCTGCCTCTTTGGGATGCAAATCTTCCACAACTTGGGAATATCTTTTTGAAGGAGCCACCTCTTTGAAATCCAACCGTGGAGAAAGGTAGAGTCCCTGTTTCCCATAGAGGGGTAGGAGCCTGACTTCCAGAAGAGACGCTTAGCAAGCACAGATAACTCAGTCACAGTTCTTTCAGGGGAGTTGAGTTCAGTTGCATTGTCTGCTGCAATGATCTTTGTGTTCCCATAGTTATATTTATGAAAAAAGAAAGTTTCTCAACTATGCCTTATTTTGTACTTTGAGTACTTTAGGTGACTAAAATATTTCTTATTTTATTTTTATTTTTATTTTTTTCAGCTTTAATTGAGTTTATTGGTACATTTTAGGGATACAGTACAGTTACATTCATTGTTGGGATCTTGTACTTCTACATGACAAGTCTTGATTCTCATTATTTCCCCTTACCCCTGCCCTCCCTTCACCCATTTCACCTTTAGCTCCTTCTCATTTCTAAATGTCAGTAATCTTATTAGGATTTTATGCTTTATTGCAGATTATTCACACCAGGGAAACTATTTGGTATTTACACATGTGTAACTTATTTATTTCACTTAGGAGTATATATTCAATATGTATCCATTTTCCTATGAATGAATCTATTTTCTCATTCTTTATGTCTAAGTAGTATTCCATTTTATAGAAAAACCACATCTTCTTTATCCAGTTTCCAATGGATGGGCAAATGAGCTGTTTCCAAGATTTAGCTAATACAAACTGTGCCGCTATAAACATGGGTGCACATATTTCTCTGTGATATGATTCTTTTAGTTCTCTTGGAAAGATACCCAACAGAGGGATGGCTGGGTCAAATGGAACCTCCAGTCCAAGCTCTTTGAGGTATCTCCATATTGATTTCCATAGTGGTTGCACTAGTCTGCACTCCCACCAACAATGGAGGAGGGTTCCTTTCTCCCCACAACCCCGCCAACATTTGTTATTGTGTGATTTCTTGATAGCAGCCATTCTTTGTGGGGTGAGGTGGAATCTCAGTGTTGTTTTCATCTGCATCTCTCGAATGACCAGTGATGTGGAACATTTTTTCATATATTTTCTTGCTGCTTTCACTTCTTTGTATGAGAAATGTCTGTTCATTTCGGATGCCCATTTTTGGATCGGGTCTTTATATTTGGGGGGACTGATTGTTTTGAGTTCTTTATATATCCTTGATAATAGTCCTTTGTCTGAGGTACAGCTGGTAAAAATTTTTTCCCACATTGTAGATTGTCTCTTAGTTCTGCTGATGGTTTCTTTTGAAGTACAGAAGCTTTTTAGTAAGATGAGATCCCAGTTGTTGATTCTATCTGCTAGTTCCTGTGATACTGAGGATTTGTTCATAAAGTCTTTTCCTATACCAATGTCTTCCAGAGTTCTGCCTAACTTACCTTCCAGCAAGTTTAATGTTTCTGTTTTAATATTTAGATCTTTAATCCATTTGGATTTTAATTTAGTGCATGGCGAAAGATAAGGGTCTAATTTTAATCTGTGGCAGGTTGACATCCAGTTTTTCCAACACCATTTATTAAAGAGGCTATCTTTCCTCCACTGAGAATGGTCAGCTCCTTTGTCAAAGATGAGGTAGCTGAGTACATCTGGGTTTGTTTTTGTGTTTTCCAGTCTGTTCCACTGATCCTTAGGCCTGTTTCTTTGCCAGTACCATGCTGTTTTTGTTACAGTGGCTTTGTAGTATAGTTTCAAATTGGGAATTGTTATACCTGGTGCCATGTGTGTGTTGCCGAAAATGGCTTTTGCTATTCTAGTTCTCTTATGGTTCCAAATGAATTTTTGGATTCTTTTTTGTAGTTCTGTGAAATATAGTGTTGGAATTTCAATTGGCATTGCATTGAATGTACATAGCAGTTTTGGTGGTATGGCCATTTTCACTATGTTGATTCTTCCTACCCAGGAGCAGGGGATATCTCCAGTTCACCAATGGCAAACAGTAGGACAAATGAGGATGAAAAGTCTGATAGTGAAGAAACAGGACACCCTGGACCCATAGCACAGGAGGTAACAAAACAGATCAATCAGGCTCTAGAAAAATTCAAAACAGAAATAATTTCCCAGTTAACCAGAGTGATGATGATCAAAATGGAAGTCATGATTCGAGACTCTAGAATAGAAACTGACAAAAAAATAGATGAGCTCATGACCGTGATAGAAGCCATGAAGACTCAGCATAAGAAAGAAATGGAAACAATGACTGTCCAACAGAGGAAAGAAATGGAATCCATAAAACAGATTCAAACAGATATGTAGGAGATTAAACACTCTATTGAAAGTGTACACAACAGAATAAAAGATTGCGAAGATAGAATTTCAGATATAGAAGATAGGATCATAGTCCGTGACCATGAAAAAAAGAGGTCTCTCAAAAACAGTAAAAGATCATGAGAAATCAACAACTTCTAGACGATGCAAAGAAAAATAACATAAGACTGATAGGAATTCACGAAAAAGCAGGAGAAAACTCAAATGACCTAAAAAAGCTCTTCACAGAATTAATGACAGAAAACTTGCCAAACAGAAGGGAAGAATTAGACATACAGATAAGTGAGGCATATAGAACTCCAACTAGTCCTGATTAAAAAAAAAAAATCTACATCTAGACATATAATAATGCAGATCCCAGAAATCCAACAGAAAAACAAAATACTACAAGCAGTAAGAGAAAAGAAACAAATCACATGCAAAGGAAAGCCCATTGGAATTACAGCAGACTTTTCAACACAAACCCTTAGGGCAAGGAGAGCCTGGAGTGAGGTATTCCAAGTCCTAAAAGAAAAGAACCTGCAACCTATATTGATGTATCCTGCAAAACTCTCTTTCAAAATAGATGGGGAAATAAGATACTTCCACGACAAAGAGCACCTGAGAAATTTCATGAACACCAAACCAGCACTGCAAGGAATTCTAAACAATATCCTAGAAAAGGACAATGAAGTTCACAATAACATGAGGCCCAACAGACCAAATCAAATAGGCAAGGCAAGAAACTAAAAGGAGACGGGAGAAAAAGTAAAAAGAGTCAACAAAAGGACAATAACATGACAAGAATAAGTCAGATTATTTTTGTTTTTTGAGACAGGGTCTCACTATGTAGTTGAGACTGACGTGGAACTCACTATGTAGCCCAGGCTGGTCTTGAACTCACAGCAATCCTCCTGCCTCAGCCTCTCAAATGCTGGGATTATAGGCGTGCACCACCATGCCCTGCTAATATTTCTTATTTTTAATATTATTGTGATGACAACTCTGAAAATACTTAGTGTAACAAATACCCTACCTATATTCTACTGAGATATATTTTCTTCTTGTACATTCTGTACAATATTGATAGTTTCTGTTTCATTCCATGGAGAGGTTTGGAGTAATTTCAAATATAAACTTGTTTACTTACAGAAATTTTAGATATTTGCTAGTTGCTACCTGTATACTTCTTGAATTCTGTTTCTCTGTCTGATGTCTATGACTAAGGATGTACTTCAGGTTTGTCTTTTGTTTGAGAAAAATATGTTTTCCTTGAATTTGTATTTTCTACCTTATTTCACTTAAATATGGTCACATTGCAAAAGGGTGATCTTTCCAAAAGGGAAATCAGAATGTGTAATTGTCAGAACTACCATTACCTTACATGGTAATTTTGTGAATTCAAAGGCCTTCTTGGTCAAGTAAAATACAATTTCAGTTAGTAGGCTATGTACAACCTTTAAAAACTATATTTGCAAGTGGGAACTTGGGCAGTTCTCCTTTTAAGGATAGGAATTTTGATACAAGTTTGTAACAAAATATACTTATTCAGTGGTGAAATGTTTTAACTGAAATTAACTCTGATACACTTCTTGGAAAAAATAGTTGAAGCAAATATTACATTGTGTAAATAATTGTTAAATTTAGTTGCCACTAACCACATATAATGGTATTATACAGTTCTTTCAATCATTTTGTATGTTTGGTATATTATGTAGCAAAACATCAAACTACTGTAATATTTTTAATAAGTGACAAATCCAGTGTCACCTTTGACATATGAAGAACCTGAACATTCTTATTCCTATCTTTATAGCAAAAATAGGTGTAAATATAAGAAAATCTAAGATCTTTGTTGGTTCCATCAGAGAATCGAGTTTGTAAGGAAATATCTACTCCAATCTAGACAGACAAGTGCTACCCAGAGATAACAGATGATGCTACTTAAGTGGACCAGAAGCCAATAGAGATCTAGACTGGTAGAAACATATAAATAATTTTGTCAAATTTTTAGAAGTAGAGTGTGGGCTATGGTGAGAGTAAGTACTACAGGTGCACTCTTGTGGGGAGGGACCCACTTGTGTAGGCGATGTTTAGTTAACTCTTTTATTCTCACAGTAAAGACCTGAAAAAATTCCCTCAAGATTCTGACAAATGGAAAGGAGAGAAATCATTGAGGAATAATCCCAAATTTCTCCTTACTGAAGGTCTACAGCCAGAAGTAAAGACTTTGCCAGAGCTTTATCCCAGGGGAAGTAAATTTTGCCCATTCTAATGTGTCCTTCTTCCTACTGTCACCTAGGGGAAGAAAAATGCACAATAAGGGTCTGGTATTCAGAGGAATAGATTGGAGTGCTCTAGCCAAAGACAGGCATATGGTGCTATTCACTGGAGAGATACTTACGAAGATCATAATGCCAAGATACACGTTTACTAGAGATATGGGTTTAATAAGAAAAATTATACAATGGTCATCTCCCCATGCCCATTGTTTAACACCATGTCATCAAGGTTGTCATGTAAATTATAGCTAGAAGAGTTTATAGAGTCCCATCTTTAAGCCTAAAGACTTCAGAGGAGATTACAAGAGTGATCTAGAATAATTCAAAGCTGCTGCACTTAGAGCTCCAATAAACATTGTACCCGATCCAGCACTCAGTGAATTTAGCAGACATCCTCACACTAAAAGCCAAGTAGCTTTTTTCTATTATACAAAAAAAATTTAACTAAAATTTGCAAAGTATGGCAAGAAACAAGAAAACAGTCTGAAGAGGTGAGGTGAAGAAAGCATGAGAACTAGATCTTAGATGTGACACAGATGCTGAAATAATCAGTTAGGTAATTAAAATAAAGTATAATTATAAAATTAGGTTTATAATGAAAAAAGTAGAAATGTAAGAACAGTTGCATAATTTAAGCAAAAGTATGTATGACCTGAAATGAATCAGAATGTAAGCATAATTTTAAAAATGCAACATTTTACGAGGTCATCAGTAGAGTAACACAACCAAAATATAGTAATTCTCACTCACATGGTTCCTGAACATTCATCTCTCAGCTGTGGGCTAGCCATTACTTCTCCAAAGCACATTTTCTGACCCATTTGTTTCTCCATGTTTTCCTATCTCATTCAATGCCCTCCTATCAGGGTATTACAAATTATCATCTTAGCCTTCTCCAACAGATGATGACTATAGTGGGTTCCATATGGATCACTTTGTTGGCATCAACCTCTCTGAGTCAAGGCTAACTCAGCATAATGCCAAAAAATGCTGAAAAGTCACCAAAATTGAATATTTTTCCAAAACCTTCACATCTGAAATATCTAAATTATTTTAAAATCATTTTTGGTATCAAGAGATAAATAATGGAAAATTTATATAAAACTGTCCTAAAAAGTTAATACAGGAATTGTGGTTTAAAACAGATCATGTCATTTTATTAGCATAATATAATGATTGAATAAATATCAAATTATTTTCTTCAAAGAATCAACTCTTTATTTTTCTTCTACTTATTTATTTTTTGAGACAAACTCTCACCATGCAGTTCAAGCTGGCCTTGAACTCACTGTGTAGCACAGGCGTGCCTCAAACTCATGGCAATCCTCTTGGCTCAGCCTCCTGAGTGCTAGGATTACAAGTGTGTGCCGTCACACCCTGCCAGAAATGAACTGTTTAGAAATGTTATCTGAGTTACAAGATTAGCTTAAAATAATGAAACTTTAGCTCTTTTCCCTGTTTGTAAACTGAATAATATTTGGGAGACAATTCTTTGTTAGTCTCTTATGTTTTTCCACATCTTGTGAGCAGCTATTCTAATATTGTTCTTGAATATATCTTCAAGGGTATTTTTATATTAAATAACATTTTAGGATACAGTGTCTTTCAGAGGAAACTGCAAATACCTTACTACCTGTCTTAGTAACTTTCTGGCCATTGTCAGATCATACCTGATACTTATAACTTAAAGGAGGGGATGTTTATATTGGTTTAGGCTTTCAGTCCGTGGTCACCCAGCTGTAAGGAAGAATTGGCATGGCAGAGGGCATAACAAGAAAAGCTCCATGGTGGCCTGGATGCAGAGAGAAAAGGGAGGAACTAATCCTGGTCACACCCACAGAGACTTGCTTCTCCTGACCAGGTCCCACGTCCATGCCAATGTTGGGCTGCTTTGAAATTCTATCCACCAGATCAGTTAGTCCACCACTCTCAGTCTGCGTCTACTGCAATTTCAGATTATGGGAAAATATATATAACTTTTAAGCCAGAGAATAACTCACATGGCCTCTGGTTCAATTGCCCATGGAGTCCTCGAACCCAACTAAAACTTCCTGAGCTTGTATTTTATGTTGCTCATTCCTTTGAGCATTCTGGTATTTTGAGTTCTGGCCCAAACCATCCACTAGACTAGGCGTATGACATTGTAAAGCCTATCTAGTCTACATCTCTCAGGCTTTTCAAATTGCTTCTGCCCATCAGTTTTAAAGACTTCTAAACCACAGGTCAGATATATCTATAGCAATGATCCATTTAATCAACTTTCCCATTGATATACAAAATGTCCAATACACACAACTTAAAAAAAAAGAGACATTTAATTTGGCTCATGATTTCAGGAGATTCTGTCCATGGTCAGCTAGCTCCAAGGCAGAAATATCATGGGAAGGGCATGATGGAATGACAACACTTAGTTCATGGCAGCCAAAAAGCAAAGGAGGGAAATAGTGTTAGAGATGAAAGGGTGAGAAAGCGGACATAGTACCCCAGAGCATGCCTGCATAGCCCACCCAGACACATCCAGAAATGTGCTCTGACAATCCCCACTGGCAGCTCCCATACCAGTCAAGTTGACACAATTAATTGTCACTGCAGTCTAATGATTAACTTGCGAGTATGGTAAATGAAATGCTCTTCACAGATCTTAACATATTCTAGAGAAAAAAAATGCTTTCAGTTAGAAAGCAGGGGTTGCTTTTTAAACAACTATTTAATTATTGCATAAATGGATTCCTCAGAAAATATTACTTTTACCTCAGGAAAAAGTAATCACACAGTAAGTTAAAGTAAGTAAAGTTAAATATTGAGTATTCTTTAGTATTAATATTGTCAAATGGGTAAGAATGACCTCTTCTGTCCTGTAAGTCAGAGCCGGCAGTGGGAAATAAAACCAGACACTGTGGTGTTATTTTCAAGATTCCTTATTACTATATTTGTCAAGAAGTTAAATATAGATGAAACAATTAAGTTATTTTTTCTCATATCTTCAGATTGTATTTGATGATAGAAAGGAACAGAAAGGGAGAGGATAAACAGGTTTGGCAGAGTCCTCATTGCTACAAAGGTTGAAAATGAACCTGAAAATAAAGACAGACAAAGAGAAAGAAAGGTAGGGGATATTAAGAGAGTGAATAACATGCATAAAGAATAGAACAAAAATGGACAAATATCTTTCAATGAACTGACTGAAAAATTTAATTTATATTGTAAATTTGTGATGGTAAAAATGATTTTACTTGAAATTTATTTTTCTTTCATGAATTATTGGTCTACTTTGAGAATGTATCATTCTAGTAAATTTGACTTAAAGTTATTGTTCATGTACCTAAAGTTCAAAACCACAATTTAAAATGTTAATTCTTTGAATGGATCAACAAATATCCCTGTTCCATAGCTGATACATTGTAATGTTGGGCTAAAGGTAGAATTGCATTTTAAAACTCAACTCCTCATACCCTATGGCAAGATCGACTTTGAACAATTTTTTCATCTTAGGTACATAAATCATGTCACTATGTGGGTACTAGATGGTAGTATGAAGGGATCTAATAAAGAATTATGAGAAGGAAGTAAATGAATGAAATATACAGGTTACCATCTCCTCACCAAAATTTTGACCAGTATTGATCTATAAAATATGACTTAGTCACAAAAAGGTACAGGTATATTGAATGTCTTGATGCAGTTCAGTCTTCTTTGGTCAAATTTCTGTCTAGTTCCCTATCCCTTCTACCATTTGGGAATAAGAATGTTTACCCTATACCATTGTATCTTGGGACTATATAACTTGCTTTTTATTTTCACATATGATCAAGCAAAGTCTTTGCCTTGAGTCTCAGAGCAGAATTTGGACTTGGATAGTTGAGCAATCTTGGGACTGTTGAGATTTTTTTTTTTTAAATTAAAGATTGCAAACATACTTGACAAGAAGAAATGAAGATACTAAATAAAAATTTCAAATATACATATAAATGACATGAAAAAAGGATATGAAATGAAGAAAAATTTATGTAACATAGACTGATAATCCAAATACATTATTAGTTTGATATGACCTTCAAACATTATATGTTCTTTCTCATTTTCTTATAATATTTTTGAAATTATGTAATTACAAATAAAACAAAGTTACATATTATAGTTGAGAAACTGTCTTCAAAATTTTATGATTTATAAACTCCTTGGTTTTATTAATTGATAAATATCATATGCTTGTTCATTGTACCACTTACATTTTCTAACGAAACTTCCCATTGAAAAAAATATGCTTATATTGAAATCCAAAAGCAACTAAAAGAATTCACATTTTTAAGATCAGATTTTTCTGTTTCTATTTTATTATAGCCCATACTTATTTTTATTATATTTTTGTAAGCATAATGATAGAATTTAACACCAATACATATGTAATATTCTTCCCAAACAAATGACTATGAATTAAATCAAGCATGTAATTTAGAGAAATTAAGGTTGTCAGAGAAACTATCAATATGCCAAATGTGCAAAATCCTATCGCATTCATAACCTTATTTCTCATTTAATAGTGCATGCATATGAGTAAAAACATGCCCCCCCCACATATACACAATGCATATTTTCTACAATACAATATATACTTTGGTGTAATAAAACAGTGCAGCGATGTGTGGAATATTTGTAATTTGTGTGATTTGAGAAAAAACAAATATCATATTTGAGGGAGTTGGAGAATTTGTAATATGTACCAGATACTAAATGATATTAATAATTTATTATCCATTTGTTTACGTATAGTTATGACAAAATTTACTTAAAAATTAATATTCATTTTCAGTAGAAAATAGGTACAAAGATATATTGATAACATAACAAAATTTATGTCAACAAATTTCCAACCAAACAAGCTGTAGTGACAGAAAAGCAAGTTTGTAGAAAGCAGAGATGAAAGAGGAAATTGACAGATGGACCTTAATACTTTTCATACTACTCATATATACAGATTTCATAAATTCTCAAATAAAAAAGCAAAGAAAATGAGAACCAGAACAACTCATCAATTTGGTAGACCAACATATAAAGACAAGGATTAATGTGTTGATAAATTTTAAAAATATGAAATGTAAAGCCTGAGATTTTAGCTCAGTAGTGCTGTACCTGCCTAGCCAGAACAATGTGCTGAGTTTAATCCCCAGCACCAGGGGAAGAAAAAGAGAACAGAAAAAAAGAAGAAAAGAGAAAAGAAGCATATGTACTTTCTAACATACTCAATAGATTAAAAATAAATTATTTGTTATTTCTTTTTCTTGACTTGTTCCCTTCACAAGGATGTAGTGAACTTCTTTGTCTCTTTCAATCAATTTAGGTTTGAAACTTACTTTGTCTGTGAATAAGATTGCTACCCCTGATTTTTTTCTAGGCTCCTGTTACATGAAAAAGTTTTCTGTCCTTTCACTTTTAGTCTATGGGCTTCTTTTTGCACTAGATGTGTATTGTATACAACATATTATTGGATTTTGCTTCTTAATCCATTCTGCCAGTCTCTTTCTCATGATTGGTGAATTGAGGCCATTGATATTGATGGTTATAACTGATATGTACTAACTTACTATTGTCATGTTTTTGTCCCTTTCTCCTTTTAGTTTCTTAGCTTGCCTATTTGATTTGCTCTGTTGGGCCTCATTGTGTTGTTACCTGTATTGTCTTTTTTCTAGGATATTTAGAATTCCTTGTAGTGCTGGTTTGGTATTCATGAAGTTTGTCAGGAAATATCTTATTTCCCCATCCATTTTGAAAGAAAGTTTTGCAGGATACATCAGTCTAGGTTGAAGGTTGTTTTCTTTTAGTACTTGAAATGTCTCATTCCAGGCTCTCCTTAACCTAAGGGTTTGTATTGAAAAGTCTGCTGTGATTTTGATGAGCTTTCCTTTGCATGTAACTTGTTTCTTGTCTCTTACTGCTTGTAGTATCTTGTTCTTATGTTGGATTTCTGGGATCTTGATTATTATATGTTTAGGTGTAGATTTTTTTTTTTTTTTTTTCACAGGGAGTTGGAGTCCTATAAGCCTTACTTATCTGTATGTCAAGTTCTTTTCCCCTATTTGGGAAGTTTTCTGCCATTACTTATGTACTTTTTTAAGTCATTTGCATTTTCTTCTGCTACTTCTTAAATTCCTGTCAGTCTTATGTTATTCTTCTTTGTATCATCTAAGAGTTGTTGGATCAATTTCTCATGATCCCCTACTGCTTTTAAGAGACCTCACTTTTCACAGACACTGACTGCAATTTTATCTTCTATATCTGAGATTCTATCTTCAGATTCTTTTATTCTTTTGTGAATACTCTCAGTGGAGTTTTTAATTTCCTCGATATCTGTTTGAATCTGTCCTATGGATTCCATTTCTTTCTTGTATTGGGCACTTATTGTTTCCAATTCTTTCTTATGGTGGGCCTTTGTGGCTTCTATCATGGTCCTGAGCTCATCTATTTTCCTCTCAGTTTCTGTTCTAGAGTCTCGAATTATAACTTTCATTTTGCTCGTTATCTCTATGATTATCTGGGAAATTACTTCTGTTTTAAATTTCTCTAGAGCGTGATTGATCAGTTTTGTTACTTCCTATGATTTGAGTTCAGGTTGTCCTGATGATTCACTGTCAGACTTTTTATCCTCATTTGCACCACTGTTTGCCATTGGTGAAGTGGAAGTCTGTCCCTGTATCTTCATTAAGCATTTTTTCATTTTTACTATTGTTGTTGGGTTGTCCTTAGTTTAACCTTTAGGTTATTACTTAAATCTTCCTGATATAGTTGGACTTCAGCCCATGGGTCTCTAATGACTCATAGACATTCTCATTTTCATAATACTGAAGAAAACAGCTCATTGAATCAATCACAATCCTTTATCCTAATTGATACAATCAGCACCATAATATAATGAAGCACAATTTGCAAATTGACCACTTGTGGTAGTCATCAGTCTATCACCTTCAAAGCATGTGAATTAAATTAAAATCAAGAAGCAATCCAAAATATGTTTACAGTGAATAAACTTTTCAACATGGATATTTACCATTTAGAATGGGGGCTTAAGACAGAGTTAAGACAAGAGGAGTAGATAAGTAAAAGAATTAGAGAAGGTTTCATATGAAGCCAGAAAATGTAGAAGGACCAGACAGTCATCAGGAAACTGTGAAATTCAAAAGGAACAAACAAAATGGAAGTATAATAACCCCTGAGTGAGGTAGAATGACATAAGAAAAGAACATAAAGAAAAGAGAAAAAAAATAATAAAAGAAGAAATCTGAGTTAGGACAAGAGCAGAAACAGAAAGGGAGGGCTGGGGATTTAGCTCAGCAGTTCGGTGGCCTGCCTTTCAAGCACAAGTGGAGCAAGAAACTGAGTTGGAGAAAGAGGACAGAAAAAAAAAAAAAAAAAAAAAAAAAAAATTTGCACAGTGAAACGAAAAAAAAAAAAGAAAAAAAATGAATTTGAAGGACCTCTTTCAGACTATACCACTGCTGTCATAATATACAACATGCACTGCCATGTGCAGAGCCGAGTCCCCTGATCTCAGCTAGCTGGTGGCAGAACCCCACGACGCAGACTGACCTCGGGCTGCAAGGCCCAGACTGAGTTTCCCGACCTCCTGAAGGGTTGAACTCCACTCAGTTCTACTACAGGTTTCCCCCACCCCTTCTTTAAAGATGTTCAAAGTTGGAAGCACCAGAAACTACTCTTTATGACCATCTCTACCTCTACAGAGTAGGTCTAAAGACAGGCACAGTCATGAGGTCTGAAAGTGTGAAGTGGAGTTGGAGGGGTTCAGGGGTGCCTGTGCGGCTACCTTTCTGGTGCTGAAGATGCCGGCAGCGGCCCTGGCAGGGGAGGGCACAGCTGAGCAGGTCCTCTGGTACTGAAGATGGTGGAACGCAGCCGGCATGGGAGGGCATGGCTGAGTAGGCCCTCTGGTGCTGAAGATTGACTGTTGAGATTTTGCAGAATGAACGAATGCATCTGGTTTTACACAGGACAGTTACATCATATTGGGTGGACCTTTGTTATTGTCTCCATTTGGTGATTATGTATGGTGTAGGAAGGTGTGTTTAGGTGTCAGGTGGACAAGGGATGGACTTGTGGTGGTCAATCTTGATGGTCAGTTTGATTGGCTTGAGAGACACTTGGGAGATTAGTAAAGCACACTTCTGGGTATGTCTGGGTAGGACAGGAGACACAACCTTGGAAACAGTTTCTAGTACCTGGATTCTTCTCCCAGGCTCTGATATCTGGGTGCCATGAAATTAGCAGCTTTCCTCTGCCACCACCTTCTGCTGTGATGTTTCTGCCTTGGGATCAATTGGATTCAGATAATGGACTGAGTCCTCTGAAATTATGAACTAAAATGAACCTTTCCTCCTTTAAGGTCTGTATGTCAGGAATTTTGTCCAAGCAATGAAAACATGACTAGCACACATGTGATTTAGCAGTCATACATACAGGTATATATGTGAGGTAAATAAAATCACTATCTTAAAGGACTATTTGTACTCATGCTCACTTTAGTTAAGCCATGAAAATAGTATTATTGACAATAATTGAGGTACAAAAATAGCCTTAGTGTGCACTGGCAGATCAATGGGTATTGAAAAGACAATGAGATACTTTTCAGACTTAAAAAAGAATGAACTTGGGGGGGACATTTTGCTAATTATAATGTTGCAGACAAAGAATGACAAAACTGTATGACATAAGTGAGTGATCTAAAGAGGTCAAGTTGAGAATAACAAATATTTGAATAATGGTTACCAGTGTTTGCAGGATAGAGAAAAAGTGGGATATTGGTCAAAGGGCATGATTTTTTAATTCTAAGATTGCTTTGTCATGGAGACATAATGAATAATATGATGACTATAGTTAATGGTAATGCATTGAAATTTGTTAAGGAATTATGATTAACTTGATTATGGTGATGATTTAAAACATATGTGCATATCCAAGTATCACACTATACATCTTAAATATATACAATTTTTGTTAGTCATACCAGAGCAAAGCTGGGGTATGGAGAAGATAAGTACATGGCCACTGATGGTCCATCTCATTCCATGGACTATGTAAGTTGGCAGTGGAATGAAAAACATGTAAAAAAAGTGTTCCAAAGCACACTGCCTGATGAGATTTTACCTCAGACTAATCAGTGTGTTCTCCTGGACATTAATGTGCTGGGTTTGGGCCAGCAAACCCTGTGACATGAATGAAGATGTGTGAAATAGAGAATGTCTTTGTTGAGGGGCTGAGAGTCTTCACTGGAATGGAGTGAAGCCCCAAACTGACTCTAACCTTCAGATTTATTTTATTTATTTTTGGGGGTGGGCACTGGGTGTTGAACTCAGGACTTTGTGCTTATGAGGTAGGAGGTGGAACCACTGAGCTAAATCCCTGGCCCCTAACCTCCATATTTATTGAGGCACAAGAAAGACAATAAATTTTTGCTGAACTGGAGAAACATCCTGTCTTTAAGACATTTTAACTCCTCAGAGTTAGCAGTCTTTTGCTTTGTGAGGAAACCCAGGCAGACATCCACCCACGGGGTATTGCAAGGAACTCCACATTGATGTACTAAAATTTAAAGTACCTTGGTTACAAATGTCAGTATGCTAATACCCTGATGAAGATTAGCAAGGGGCACAGAAGAAATTGAACAGCTGAACTGGAAATGCAGAATGATCGTGGAAGTGATGGTACTAAAAGAGCTACTGAGAAAATTCAACTCTCAGCACTCTTACATACCCATGAAAGTCTGAAACAAATATGGTTCCACTGAAATAGTGCATTGGAGTGGTTTTAAGAGAAGGAAGGAAATTTATTATTCTAGGGTATGATAATTTAATTATTAGTAATTATTAATATTATTGCTTGTCTTCTCTGTTGAGGATTTTTGAGTAGTTTTCTTTATTAATTTTCATCACCCTACTGCAGGATACATATTGTTGTCTATATTTCATCAAATAGAAGCCAAGATAAAGGTTGAGCTGTGGTAATGCAGATTTATACTAAATGATGCTGCTATTTGCTATCATAGAGAAAAATATTTCTTCTGTCCTAATCAGTTCCTTTCAGTGAAACACAAAGGTCAATGTCTTTGTCCTAGCTTTCTATTGTACTAGCATACAATCTTACCACACTTATCCAACTCACCACAGATGTAGTATCTTTGAAACAATACTGATTTTCCTGTGATCTCAGATATGATGACCCCATTTCTTTACCAGCTGTCATTAGAGGAATTTCTTCTCCTAGAAGACACCTGCATTCTTTTCCCTCTAGACATCACTTGGCAAATCAGCAATGACACATGAGTCTTTATCTCAATTTGAATCTCTCTTACTTTATCTTTTGCTGCTAGAAATAGTGCTTTAAATGCACTGCTAGCTAATCTCTGTTATCTTAAAGAATACCGACTTGGGACTTCATTTAAGTCTACAAAAGCCTTTCACAGCAGTACCTAGATTAATGTTTGATTGAATAACCAGAGGGAGAGAATTTTATAGATAGGCAATCCTTAGAACTCTCTCTGCTGTACTACAGTCTCTTTATAATAACTGGATATTTGAAGCAAGTGGGATTTTACTCTGATGTTTTCAGTGAATGTCCTTTTAAACCAACTCTGGCAAGGTTCCAAAGTTTATGCTGGGAGTGTTAGGTATTATAAAAACTTGCACTGGTTAATTAATAGCAGAATTCCAAATAATTAGAAAGATAACCCTACTCTTTTTCCTGGATGAGGCCAATTTAGATTTGGAAGCATGAAGATAAGTGTCATCACCACAGTCAGTTCATCTCAAGATACTGACTGCTGTTTCTATCCTGTCCAGTGTGAGGATAAGGGAGAGAAGGAATTAGTGAAGAATGGACAGTTTTACAAGATATGCCATTAGGGCCTTTCAGGCTTTGCCATTGTTGGAGGTTGCCATTGAAGGTTGTGGAGGTTTTGGAGATTACTCAGAGAATCCTCTAATTCAGCTTCTAGTCTGCTGCTGTGTCCTCAGAAAAATCCCAAAAGACCATTCTCAGTGCACTTACTTTGAATTCATAACCTTTGTTCTAATGTGGGTCTCAGCCATTCTGTAATACACTTTTGCTCTTTTAGATGATGTTTCAATTAATTGGCTCACATGATCATGGAAGATTAGCAGTCGCACTATGTGCCATCTTCTAGCAGGGGAACCAGGGAAGTTGGCTGCAATTCAGTCTAAACCTAAAGGTCTCAAGGACCAGGGAAACTGGTGGTATAACTCTCAATAAAAAGCTAAAAAAGTCTGAGAATATTATGTGTTATGGAAAATCAGATGCTGATGGCAAAGCCTGGATACTCAGTGCGGAGGAACCTGGTGTTTTGAGTCCAGGGACAGGATGGAGAGATGTCCCAGGTCCAGAAAAGAGAGGAGACTTGTCTTTTCTCTACCTTTTTATTGCATCTGGGCCTTGAGTAGATGGATGATGACTACCTCTATTGGTGATGGTGGATCTTCTTTTCTTATTCCTCAAATGGTACTTTCTTCCAGAAATACCTTTAGAGAAATATCCAAAAGCAGATAATAAAATATATCATATCAAAATTTTGAAGATGCAACTTCATAAGTGCTAAAAATGCATAGTATCAAATACTTATGTGTAAACTTTACTGAGATAGATGATACATGATAGAGATATATAGATAACTATGTATAGGACTTTTGAAAAATACAACAATAAACAAATTTAACCAAATTCCCTGATCTCCCAGAGCCTATCAGGGAATAAAGAGCAAAATAAAATAAAGATGTATATGATCATAAATTAGAACATGATAAAGATTATGATGAATAACAAGCAGAAGAGAGGGAAAGGCGGAATCTAAGTAGTATCTGTAATGTGTTGTTTAAGCTTATACTATTCCAAACAAAATTGCATGAAAAAGTCTAAAGGACATAGGAGGACAATAGGTAGAAATACAGGAAAGATCTTTCCTGAAGGAGAAAAACACAAAGATAATAAGGCAGCTTCATGTGGTCAAGACTATGAAAAGGGCAATTGTAACAAAAACAACAACAACAACGGAGAGTTAGTTTAATAGGAATGAAGGAGACAAGAAGCTATAGGTTGTCAGGTGCCATCCTGAACGTTTACTCAGAAGGTGGCAGGGACTTTGGAGGGCTCAAGTGAAGCAACATGATCTGATCTACTTTCATGGAAAGAATATGTGCTGGTTCTAATTCTCTCAAACTTTGTTCATCTGAAATTTTATTTTCATTTCTCTACAATGTTTTTCTTTTTTTTCTCATTGAGTTTATTGGTATATTTTAGGGATACAGTACATTTACATTCATTATTAGGATCTTGTACCTTTATGTGGTAGGTCTTGGTTCTCATTTTTTCCCCTTGTCCCTGCCCTCCTTCACCCCCTCCTCCCTTCCCCATTTACAAACACTTCATTTCCATGTTTTCATTTTATCGTATTTTTTTCTTTTCCCTTATTACCTTTCCCCTGTCCTTCCCACTTTCCCTACACCATTATCCCCTTTCTTCCTATTTCACATTATCAGTTATCCCATTAGGATCTTGTGTACTATTATAGTTTATTCACACCAGAGAAACTATTTGGTACTTACACATGTGTGACTTATTTATTTCACTTAGGAGTATATCCTCATTATGTATCCATTTTCCTATGATGAGTTGAATTTCTTATTCTTTATGGCTGAGTAGTATTCCATTTTATAGACAAACCACATCTTCTTTATCCAGTTTCCAACTGATGGGAAAATGGGCTGTTTCCAAGTATTAGCTATTACAAACTGTGTGACTATAAACATAGGTGTGCATATATCTCTGTGATATGATTCTTTTAATTCTTTTGGAAAGATACCCAGCAGAGGGAATGCTGGGTCAAATGGATGATGATATGATACTCTACAGTGAAGAACCAAAAAACTCCACCAAAAGACTTCTAGACTTAATTGACACTTTTAGCAGAGTAGCTGGATACAAGTCAATACTCAAAAATCAATAGCCTTCTTGTACACAAATAATAGACTCACTGAGCGAGAAATTAGGGAAACAATTCCTTTCACAATAGCATCCAAAAAAATGAAGTATCTAGGAATCAACCTAACAAAAGAAGCAAAAGGCCTCTGCACTGAAAACTACAGCACTCTGAAAGAAAAGATTGAAGAGAATATAAGAAAATGGAAAGATATCCCCTGCCCCTGGGTAGGAAGAATCAACACAGTGAAAATGGCCGTACTACAATGTTTTTCTTTTACTTCTCCATTAAGTTTATTGATACATTTTAGGTATATAGTATAGTTACATTCATCATTAGAATCTTTTTTAAAATTGAGTTTTTGGTACTTTTAAAGTGTACAGTACAGTTACATTTATCATTGGGATCTTGTACCTTTAAATGACAGATCTTGGTTCTCATTTTTTCTCCATACCCCTGCGCTCCTTTTAACCCCTCAACTCTCCCCTGTTTGTAAAGACTTTGTTTCCATTTTTTCCTTTTCTCATATTTTTTCTTTTCCCTTCTTTCCTTTCCCCTATCCTTCCCATTTCCCCTACACCTTTAGCCCCTTTCTTCCTATTTCATATTGTCTGATGTACAATTTGGAATTTATTTACACTTTTAGTTTTTCACACCAAGAGATACTATTTGGTATGTGTGTTTTATTTATTTCACTTAAGAGTATGGGCTCAATATGCATCCATTTTCCTATGAATGACTCTAGTTTCTCATTCTTTATGGTTGAGTCATACTCCATTTATAGAAAAACCACATCTTCTTTATCTAGTCTCCATCTGACGGGCAATTGGGCTGTTTTCAACTTTTAGCTATTGCAAACTGTGCCACTATAAACATGGTTGTACCTATATCATTGTGATATGATTCTTTTAATTCTTTTGAAAAGATACCCAGCAGAGGGATAGCTGGGTCAAATGGAAACTCTAGTACTAGTTCTTTGAAGTATCTCCATGTTGATTTCTACAGTGGTTGCACTAGTCTGCATTCCCACCAACAATGGAGAAGGGTTCCTTTCTCCCCACAATCCCACCAACATTTGTCATTGGTTGATTTCTTGATAGCAGTCATTTTTTCCAGGTTGATGTGGAATCTCAGTGTTGTTTTCATCTGCATCTCTTGAATGACCAGTGATGTTGAACATTTTTTCATATATTTATTTGCTGCTTTTCTTTCTTTGTCTGAGAAATATCCGTTCATTTCAGATGCCTATTTTTGAATCAGGTCTTTATATTTGGGGTTATGGTTTTTTGAGTTCTTTATATATTCTAGATAATAGTCCTTTGTCTGAGGAGCAGCTGGTAAAAATTTCTTCCCATACTGTAGGTTGTTTCTTAGCTCTGTTGATAGTTTCTTTTGCAGTGCAGAAGCTTCTTAATAAGATGAGATCCCAGTTGTTGATTCTTTCTGCTAGATCCTGTGCTACTAAAGGTTTGTTCATAAAATCTTTTCCTATGCCAATATCTTCAAGAGTTCTGCCTTACTTATCTTCCAGCAAGTTTAGTGTTTCTTTTTTAATATTTATGTCTTTAATCCACTTATATTTTAGTTTAGTGCATGGTGAAAGATAAGGGTCCATTTTTAATCTTTGGCTGGTTGAAATCCAATTTTTCCAACACAATTTATTAAAGAGATTATTTTTCCTCCACTGAGGATGGTTGGCTCCTTTGCCAGAGATGAGGTAGCTGAGTACATCTGGAGTTGTTTTTATATCTTCCAATCTATTCCAGGGGAGCTCAGGTCTTTTTCTTTGCCAGTACCAAGCTGTTTTTATCACAGTGGCTTTGTAGTATAGTTTCAAGTTGGGGATTGTGATACTCCCTCTCATGTCTCTGTTGCTTAGAATTGCTTTTGCCATTCTAGGACTCTTCTGGTTCCAAATGAATTTTTGCATTATTTTCTCTAGTTCTGTGAAATATACTTTTGGAATTTCAATTGGGATTGCATTGAATCTGTATATCAGTTTTGGTAGTGTGGCCATTTTCACTATATTTATTCTTCCTACCCAGGAGCAGGTGATATCTTTCCATTTTCTTATATCCTCATCAGTCTCTATTTTTAGAGTGCTGTAGTTTTCAGTGTAGAGGTATTTTGCTTCTTTCATTAGACTGATTCCTATATACTTCATTTTCTTGGATGCTATCATGAAAGGAATTGTTTCCCTAATTTCTCTTTCAGTGAGTCTGTTTTTTGTGTAAAAGAAGGCTATTGATTTTTGGGTGATGACCTTATATCCAGCTACTCTGCTGAAAGTGTCAATTAAGTCTAAAATTCTTTGGGCAGAGTATTTTGGGTTCTCTCTGTAGAGCATCGTATCATCAGCAAATAATGACAGTTTAAGTTCTTCCCTTCCTATCTTTTCTGCTTTCATTTCTTTCTCTTGTCTAATTGCTGTGGCTAATGTTTCCAGAACTATATTGGAGAGGAGAGGTAGTGGTGGGCATCCTTGTCTTGTTCCTGATTTTAACATTAAGGTTTTCAGTTTTGGCCATTTATTTTGATGTTGGCTGTTGGTTTTTCATAGTTAGCCTTTATCAAGTTGAAATAAAGACCATCTATTCCAATTTTTTGCAGGATTTTTATGTTATGAATGTGTGTTGAATTTTGTCAATGCTTTTTCTGCATCTATTGAGATGATCATATGGTTTTTGTCCTTGATTCTGTTAATATAATGTATTACATTTATTGATTTACATTCAAATGTTGAATAAATCCAACTTGGTCAGGGTGTAGCATCTTCTTGATGACCCTTTCTGTTCTGTTTGTCAGTATTTTATTGAGGATTTTTGTATTTGTGTTTATTAGGGAGATTGGCCTATAAATCTCTTTTTTGGTTGGGTCTTTCCCTGGTTTGGGAATCAAAGTAACACTTACTTCCAGGAATAAATTTAGAAGTGTTGCTTTCCTTTCAATTTCATTGAAAAGTTTAAAGAGCAGTGGCAATAGTTCTTCTCTGAATGTCTTGTAAAATTCAGCAGTGAAGCCATCAGGGCCTGGGCTTTTCTTTATTAGTAAACTTTTAATGATGTTTTCAATTTCATTGATTGTAATTAGGATGTTTAGAATTTTTTTATCTTCTTCGTTCAGCTTTGGTAATTCATAAGTATCAAGAAATCTGCCCAGTTCTTCTGTGTTTTCCATTTTATTAGATACTGGTTCTTGGAGTAGCTGAATTCTGTCTGAAAGGCCCAAGTTGGGCTCCCTTACCTCCTGCAGGTTGAACTCTGCAAGGTTCTAGTACAGGTTCCTGCTGCCTTCTCCTGAAGATAGTCCAAGCTCTGATGGAAGGTGGTAGTGATCCCTCCAACTGACCAACTATGGAGGTCTGATGTGCCTTTATTGCAGTTGCTCACTTCTGTTCTATCTTCTGGAGCTCAGTAAAATGGTCTTTATGACCACCTGTGCAGTGTGGATCCAGGTACTGGCACAACCAGAAGGCCTGAGAGGGGGATACTGCAGAGGCTCCCAGTGAAGGCCCAGGGTGCTGGTGAGCTCCCTGTGCAGCTGGCAGTCCTCACATGTCGGCTCTGATGAAGGCCCAGGGCTCTGGTGGGCTCCCCATGCAGCCAGGCCCATCATTAGAATCTTGTACCTTTACATGATGTGTCTTGATTTTTCTCCCCATTTCACATCCTCCTTTCACCCCTCCATCCATCCCTATTCTTGCATCTATATTTTTAGAGTTTTATAGTTGTATAATAGTATGTGCAAGTATGGCTTTTTGTATTTCCATGTTTTGGGATTTACTGAATATTTTAGATGTGTGCATTTACATTTTAAATATAAAGATGGTTTATTCAAAGATGAGAAAAAAATTTGACATTTATTCTGTATTTAAGTAGAATAAAATCACTAGAAATTATACTTTCAATGCTTTTTCTGAGTTGAACCTTGAAAAAAGAGATGGGATAAGATGTTTGTATTTTTTGTTTAAGTTTAAAACTTCAAAATGTGAAAATCAATTTAAGCTGTGCTTAGGAATTTCAAATTTATCATGAGAATAGTCTTGTGCTATGCACATGTGGAGACTATAGCCATGAAATATGAAGTAAAAATTTGAATAACTCAGTATAAGTTTATAGGAGGATGGATACAAAAGATATACAATTACAAAATTTTGTATGCATAATCATGAAAATCAATTCATGATAAGATATCAAGTAATAAACTGTGAAGAAGTTCATTAATGCTGAAGATTTATGGATTATAATGTAGATGATATAATCAAATTGAACTAATTAACATACAAGATTAAGTGATTCAGAGAGACAATGTAATTCTCCCAAAGCAGCACAGGTAAATAAGTTCAGAAGACAAAATGAGTACCTCACCTTAGATCTTCTAATTATTCAATTTTTAATTTTTTAAAAAAGAATATAGTTTAACGGTCAGGGGTTTAGTTCAAGGGTGCCACTGCCTGCCTTGCAAGTGAAAGGTCCTGAGTTCAGTCCCCAGTATCAAAAAACAAAAACAAAAAAGAGTATAGTTTAGGTCTTAAATAGGAGTTCATAAAGAAGATATTATGATAAAATAAGATTATCTGCTCATATTAATATTCTGCTATTGTTAGAATTCATAGATATTCTCTGATCTCATAGTAAAGGGAATCAAGATAAAAGTGATGATATGTTATATTTAAACTTGAAGTTTTGACTTTTTAAGACAAAGTGCTTGTTGAAATAAATTCTATAGAAAGATATGATGACCAGGTTAAAAGATTCTTTATTTAGTTGATGACTTGAAATTAGTTTGAATTTATTATGCAAAGAGAATCTCTGGCTTCTTCGTGAGGTGTTTAATGAAAGAAAAAAATTTAAGACACCAGATATTCTAAAGCGGAATTCTGCTACTACTGAATTTTAAACATATCTTCTGCTTCAGGCAAACAAATTTAATTAAAAGAAGGTGAATGCCTCTGTAGAAACTGCAACATTATTCATGTATTTGCAATGAGCTTTATTTTTATATTTTATATAAATAATTTATTCTGAATAAATTGACAGTTAAATGATCATTAACAATAACAAATCTGGGAGTTTCAGGTAGAAAAAATCATCCTCACTGCTATTTGAAATTAAAAAATTGAAGGACATATCTTCTTATTACACAACTATGAAGATCATTTAGTCATTCACACAAAACTTTCCAAAAATATATTTTTGGGCTTCTATGAAAGAATAGTATTTTTTAAACCTATATATTCTTATGAAGTGAGAAAAAAGTAGACAAGTTTCAGTATTTGTCATTCTTTTAAGAAAATTTCCAAACTCTTTAATCTCTTGGAATTTTATTTCTTTAATTAATTAATTGTATCAGTACATTTAGCATATACAATGTAATGACACTCATCATTGGAAATTTGCACCATTATATAACCCATCTTGGTTCTCATTTTCCCTCCATCCTCCTGCCCTCCCTTCAACCCCTCCACTCCCCCTTATGTACAAAGACTTTGTTCCCATTTTTTTCTCACGTTAATTCCATTCCTCTTTCTTTTCCCCTACCCTCCCACCTCCCCTTTCTTCCTATTTCACACTATCTATTATACCTTTTAGCCCTTATTTACACTTTCAGTTTCTCACACTAGAGAAACTATTCAGTATTTATACATATGTGTCCTATTTCTTTCGCTTAAGAGTATCACCTCATTTAGCTTTAAAAGTCTCTAGTTTCTCATTCTTTACACACACACACACACACACACACACACACACACACACACACACATTTTCTTTATCCAGTCTCTTGTTGATGGGCAACTGGGATGCTTCCAAGTTTAAACTGTCATGAATTGTGCTGCTCTGAACATGGGTGCACATATATCACTTTGGTATGATTCTTTTAATATTTTGGGGAAGACACGTAGCAGGGGCTAACTGGGGCAAATGGGACCTCTAATCCTAGTTCTTTGAGGTATTTACATACTGATTTTCACAGTGGTTGCACCAGTCTACACTCCCACTGCTGTGGAGCAGAGTTCTTCTTTCCCTACATCCGTGCTGGCATTTGTTACTGGTTGATTTCGTGATAGCAGCCATTCTTTCTGCGGTGAGGTGAAATCTGTGTTGTTTTCCTTCTTGATTGTAGTCTATTACTTTCGCTTTTGTTTTTTGAATTCTATTTCATGCAGATTGTAACTATTAATAATTTGTCCCCAGTAAAATAAAATTCTATGTTAAATAACTATAGTCCATAAATAGAAAGATTATCTAAGGTAGATATTAAATGAACATTATAAAGCTAGCAGAAAATATAAAGTTGTTGTAACCCAATAGCCCATTTTAAATTAAAAAAAAAAAACCAAAACAAAAACAGGTGAGCTTCCTGATTTCTAAACAGATGCTTGTCCTACTACCTTGGAATGCACAAGTATTTGGTCATGTTTTATGGCCCACAAAAGTTCTCTAATGAAACAATAAGATGCTCTGCTAATTAACAAACTTTTCATGAAGTTCCATTTATTTCTTCTAGTTAGAGCAGCAGTGGCTAAGTGTGAGTTATTTTTACATCTATCTACTTGGCAAACTTTTCCTATAAAGGGCTGGATAATAAAATACTTTGTGGGACAGATGGTTTGTCACAACCACTCATATCTACCAAAGCAGCCATAGACAATACATAAATGAATGAGCATAGCTATATTTAAATAAAATTTTAATTATCAAAACAGGCCATGAAAATAGATCTTGCCTGTGGTTTATATTTGGATGACTCCTGAACTAGAACAATTAAGCTTTGTGTGTATTTTATGTATCTTTACTCTATGTATATACTGTCATAGCATTTGCTAAGCTGAATTGCAAATGCTTTCCCTCTCCTCCATTTCCACAGAGGCTAAAGTTCTAAAGTGTTGTGTAATAGCCTAGTTTTTGTATATACCGGTTTATTTATCCATTTAACTGCTGAAGAACATCTTGGTTGCTTCCATGTTTTGACAATTATAAATAAAGCTGCTAAAACATTCATGTACAGATTTTTGTGTGGATATAAGTTTTCACTTCATTTGGGTAAATACCAAGGAGCACAATTGTTGAGCCATAAGGTAAGTACATGTTCAGTTTTGTAAGATCTCCCATTCTTTCCTTTTTTTTAAAAATCACAAATTTTCTTGCTGAGTCTGCAATCTCTTCTTGCCTCATTATTAGTGTGTGGCTTTAAATGGTTTCATACTGATGAAGGAGTGCAGGCTGGTGCATGGGGAAGATTATTACTTACATAGCTCTTGACCTAAGAGTTGAAAAATAGAACACAGTTTCATGTTGTTTTGACTCTTTCTGATCTAAATAGGCATCATGGCTACTGATGATTTTAGTCTAAGCACTCAAAAGTGTAAGTGGTGAAATTGCTAGAAATTGCTTTACAGAGAAATAATGGGAGGAAAAATTAATGTCTAGGACCGACAGCCAACCTGAGAAAAACAGATACAAAATAATAAATCGATCCATGTAGAGAAGCATTTACAGACAGGAAAGGAGTATCAGGAACCAATGGCAGAAATACAGCATGAATTATTGCAGACATGGAGAACTAAGAAAAGTTTGAATTTGATGAAGGAGAAATAATATGATTGTGAAAATACTCTCATGAAGGTAATGTTAGGTAAATGTCACAGGAAAGTTGTTTTCATCTTGGTCATTTATTTCAATTTGTTTTCCAACACTCAAAATGTATTTCAGCAGACTTGTATTGTTTCTTTTTAACTTAATCATTAATTTTCTCTTTGTACAATGTCCACAAAATGTCATTTGCATCATAGATTGCTTTGATAATCTGAAGAAAGTCATCATTCTCTCTCTAAGACTATGCACACACATGCAGACATAATTTTTTGAAGGTCATAGACCCCTGATCCTTCCCCACTGAACCCACTTTAATGAAACAGTGTCCCATGGAATGGGTAAGGATGAGTCCCTGGCGACGACCCTGCTGGAGGCTGGCAGTTAGGGTGACTGCAGTGTACACTGGAGGTGCTTTGTCCACACCCCTGTCTCCAATTCACCTCTCTGTGCTCACCTCCCCCAACTGTGTTATTTGTTCATGTCGAATTGGGAGGCTCACTGTTGGAAGAGTATCTTCAGCACCTAGACCTATTTCACCCACTGAAGAATCCAGGAGCACCCTTAGCCAACAATGAGGCTGTAGAATTCTGAGAACCCAGTTCCCTTGCTTCAGGCTGGATCAGGTCTGGGTCATATCTTCCACTCCATGATGCACAGCCTGGCTTCTTTCCCTTTCCTATTCCACTTTTCTTACTCCCTTGCCAGGTTATTCTTGGAATATTTCCTTCATAAATCATTCAAAATGCATAGCATCCTCTTAGAGTCTGCTTTTTAGCTAAAACTAATTTAATTATCCAAACCAGGAAAATGTATTTGAGACCAAGTAGGAAATACTGTTTTTAGTTTTGCTGGAATTAGTACTACAAACAGTAGTGGTCCAAGACAAAGCAGGGTACGTAACAGCTGTTGATAAACACTTTCTTTTACAGCTCCTGTAACTTGTGAAACATTGTGTTACATTCAGGACCCTGCTTAATAATTGGCTCTTCCTATGTTGTCAGCAAAAGGAATGTTCATTAACTCATGATTAACTGTTATTTTTGAAACAGCCTTCCATGTCTTACCCAAAACTCTTCTTTCACACTGAATTACAACTTAAGGTCTGTCTTTCTCTTGGAAATATCTTTACTTCAGTATCTTCTGGGACTTAGCAGCACCAAAGTCCTTTCCACCTATTCTTCTGAGAACTCAAATCATGGATATAACCTGAGTAGCAATAACTCAGATTATCCCATGTTTCTATAAGGAATATAGACACATTGGACTTTGTAAATTGTCATTAGTAGCTACATGTGTATTTTTTTGGAGTGCACATTTACAGTACATAATGCTTACATTCCTTGTGTGAAGTTGGTACATGTATAGAACACTTAATTCCTTTTGTATCCCCTTTCCCTATTGTGTTGTATTTTGCTCTTTATTTATAATGTGGATTTCTTGTATAAGAGACTACGTGCTATTTGAGCTTGTGCATCTGATTTACTTTACTTCACATTATGATGTCAAGGTGTATCCCTTTTTCTCCAAATGACTCAAGTTTATTTTTCCATATAGCAAAATAGCCCTCCATTGTATGCAAATCTCACATTTTCTTTATCCATCTATCTATTAATGGACACATGTTATTTAGCTATTACATGTTGGGGTCTCCTTCTAGAGGAGGGGACTTGGGGAGAGAACTGTGGACACAATGAATGACCAAAAACTGATGGCTAATGGTAAAGTTTATTTCTTACCCAGGGTCTTTATAGCTAGTTTCAGGGCCACACACAGAAGCATGATCACAGCAGTTTGATGATTAACAGCAGTCACAAGGAGGCAGGAACAGATACACATTATTCACACTAAAGACAGAACATCTAGATAAAACAGCATCTGTTTATGACTAAAAGGGAGTGTAAACTGGGAATAAGAGCAAAGAAGGAAGTAGGGAGTTGTTTACAAGCCGAGAGTCTTGACTCCAGCATGTCACCTTCGGGACACCTGTGCCCCAGTGAGAACCAGCATTCTGGGACTCAGGTTCAGCACTTTGGCCATTTGTCCTGTCATGCTCCAACGATTATGAACTGTGGTGCTAGAAACATTGGTATGCATGTATCCTTGTAATATGATATCTTTAACTCTTTTGGGAAGATATCTACCCAAAAGGGATAGCTGGGTTAAATGGAATTTCTAGTTTTATTTCTTTGAGAAATATCTATACTGATTTTCACAATGCTTGTACTAGTTTATATCCCCACCAACAATATAGAAAGTTTCTTCCTTTACTTCAATGACAGCGGCTTTGTTATTATTTGATTTCTTGATGATTGCCATTGTTTCAGGTACAACATGAAAGTTTAGTATTGCTTTAATTTGCATTTATCCAATGGCCAGAAATGTTGAACATTTTTATCATGTTTATTGGCCACTTGAATTTCTTCTGAGAAGTGTCTATTCATTGCGCTTGCATATTTTTTGAGTGGGTCTTTTATTTTGAGTGGTCTAATTTTTTTGAGTTCTTTATGTATTCTCCCTGTATTAATCTTCTGTCTGAGGAATAGCTGGGGAAATTTATTTCCCATTCTGTAGGTTTTCTTTTCACTCTGTTGGTTGTGTCTTTTGCTGTGCAGTAGCATCTCAGTTTGATATGATCTCATTGTTTGATTTTTAGTACTATTTCCTGTACAATCAAGTTTCTGTTCAGAGGGTCCTTGCCAGCGGGGCATGGTGGTACACGCCTGTAATCCCAGCACTCTGGAGGCTGAGGCAGAAGGATCACTGTGAGTTCAAGACCAGTATGGGCTACATAGTGAGTTCCAGGTCAGTCTCAACTATATAGTGAGACCCTGTCTCAAAAAACCAAAAAAACAAAAAACAAAACAGAGAGTCCTTGCCTATGCTTATGACCTCAAGAGTTTTACCTATTTTATCTTCCATCAGGTTAAATGTTTGTTTTTTTGATATTTAGTTCTTTGATCCAATTTTATTATAGTTTAGTACATGGAAAGTGATCTGTATCTCAATTTAATCTTCTGCATGTGGATAGCCAGTTTTCTCAACATCATTTAAAGAGGCTATCTTTCCTCCACTGTATGCTTTTGGCCCCTTTGCAAACATCAAATAGTGCAATACGTGTGGAGTCATTTCTGCATCCTTTATTCTGTTCCATTGCTCCTCATCTCTGTTTTTGTGCCAGTTCCACACTGTTTTTGTCACTGTAGCTTTGATATATGGCTTCATGTCCAGGATTGTGATTCCTCCCTCTTTGCTCTTATTACCCAGGATTGCTTTCTCTTCCGTTCCATATGCATTTTAGGATTTTTTTTCTCCAGTACTGTGAAGAATGCTGTTGGTATTTTGATTAAGAATCTGTTTATCAACTTTGGAAATATGGCCATTTTGAGTATATTTGTCCTGCCTACCCAGAAAAAGGGGATAGCTTTCCATCTTCTGATGTCCTCTTTGGTTTCCTTTTTTAGAGCACTAGTTTTTGTTGTAGAGGTCTTTCACTTCCTTAGTTGGGTTAATTCCTAAGTATGTATTTTTTCTTGGTAGTATTGTGAATGGTATTTTTTCCTCTTTTTTTTCTCAGTATGTTCATTATTAGTGTACAGGAATGCTATTTATTTTGTATATTGATTTTCTATCCTTCTATATTACTAAGTTTAGTTACTAATTCTGTCTTTTGATGGAATTTTTTTACATAGAGGATCATGTCATCCTCAAAAAATTGACTTCTTCTTTTCCTATACATAGTCTTTATATTTCTTTGTATTGCCTAACTATTCTTGCTAATATTTCAAGTACTACTTTGAACAGGAGTGGTGACTGTAGGCATCCCTTTCCTGTTCAGTATCTGCTTGTAACTAATTTTGAGTAGACTATAATTTGCCACATGAATTTAAAGAACACATAATTATGAGATTCAATCAAGATATTAATGTTTGAGAAATTTAAGGTTATTTGAAGAATTTATTTTGAGCTCTGAAAATACTATTCCCCTGGACAATGTATACTTTCTTTGGTTTAGTTAAGTTATAGAAATGTAATTGGTGAATTTTCTGTATAATTTATTGCACAGAATCCACTTCATTGAATATAGTATTATTGTGCAGTAAGTACTATGGCTAAGATTAACAATTCTTGCCTCAAAATTTTTATTTTTATATTTTAGTGTGGTGTACTTGATAGATTTTTTAAAAATATGTGACACTCACAGTTAGTAGTCTCTTATCTATAGTTCTTAATGGACCTAAGTCAGCTTTAGAATCATCAATTTGACTCTGATGCAATAACATTAACATTAAATTTTTGTAAGTGTGAAGGCTTTTAAACCCTGTCAATATGTCATTTTTCTTTTAATATTATGATACACAGTATATTAACTGTTGTTATTCCCTCATTATTTTTTATGAAGTTTTGTTCTATTTTTTGTAGAATAAGGAATAAGATTGCCTTTTAAGTTTTCCTTATTAATATCTATTTGTATTACACTGAAATAAAACAATTTAAATAGGTTTAGATGTGACTTCTGTCATCCCTATTATATAAAATCTCTCCATAGCAAACATACTTCATCACTTCAGATTATAATACAGTTTTAAATTAGGCAGATTTAGTTTAAGTTTGGTTACTGTTTGATCTCAAAGAAGCACTGCAATGAGGTGTTACAGTGCACACTGAAATCTTATAATCGGTTGCAACAATCTTTCTTTTTCTTTTCTCGGCCCCAGATGAGTTCATTTTGATGTTATACTTTACAGAAAAAGTGTTCAAATTTAAAATTTTCAATGAATTGAAGTCCTTTCCAAAACAAAGATCTAATTAAACTCAAAGCTAGAGTACATAGAAAAATGAAATGGGCTTGTGAAATGATTAACTTCTTGTTTAGGAGCCAATTGAGCATGGAATTTGGCAGTTCTTATAACTTCAATGTACTGTTGCAATTTGGCATGCTAAAGCAATTAATTGAAATGTAAATATAAATATTGATTATAATTTATGCATTTTATTACCAGAGAACTTTGATTATTCATTATACTTTTAAAAATTCTAAGACATCACAGAACTTATACAGAGATAGCTCTGTACATATTATTATTATTATTGTTATTATTACTATTTTGGTACCGGGGATCGAACTTGGGTCCTTGCGCTTGCGATGCAGGTCACTGAACCGCTGAGCTAAATCCCCGGCCCATGTACATATTATTTTTGAGGCTAAAAGGAAAGCATGTATCTGATATGTATAGTAAAATGCCTCCTACAAGAATTACTAGTCCTGTGTGCTGAATTGGCAAGGATCAAATTTCCCTAACCATTGTTATTGTCACTGTCTAAATTGTGAGTCATGATTTTCCAAATGGCTCACATATAATAACAAGAATAGTGGGACTTTTTGTGATTTGATTTGGGTAATATATATATATACACACGTGGTAAAAAATTATTCTACATCGATTAAAAGAGCTGTATCCCCCTAAA
This sequence comes from Fukomys damarensis, assembly GCF_012274545.1. Taxonomy (NCBI): domain Eukaryota; kingdom Metazoa; phylum Chordata; class Mammalia; order Rodentia; family Bathyergidae; genus Fukomys; species Fukomys damarensis. The sequence goes on from NW_022900916.1 coordinate 13,080,475, forward strand.
AATATGGATTTCACGTCACAGGATTAGCATTTGCAATAGAAGACAAGAAAGGGAAAAAAAATTTTGATTTGTCTTGTTTTTCCAAATCATCAGACTGAATCGCAATGTAGTCATCTGTAATAAATTAACTCCCCCTACCTTATTTAAGGAAGATATGAAGAATGTTAGCAGAATAATGAAGGGAATGCACATAGATTATACATCTGCTGATGTTTAAAATTTTGCAGGTTTTCCACAGTCTCCTTAGGTGTGGGTGTTGCCAATAACTTCGTTAAAGCTAGGGCTCTGGTCATATCACAAAATCTTGTGCAGACCCCCGGCCTTACTGCTCTGCATCACAGATGTTTCTGTAGAGCCAGTCCTTAAAAGCATGAAATGGTTAACAGGGTAAAGAGAACTCATTCCTCGGTCATTGTGTCTACAGTCTTTCGTACTCATCGGGCTCCCTAGCATAGTTGTTTGCCCTTCTCTCATTTCTATTATATTTACTGGTTGTGGGAAATCACTTGCTAATTATGAAAGATACTTCTATAACTGCCTTACCTTAAATTTTACCAACTTATTATTTTATTATATGGAAACTGAGATTTCAACTGTGTCATCAGTGAGAAATATATCAACCAAATTTGTTTAAGCTCCTTTAGATTTAACCTTGTTGTTATGTCCAAAGTAAAGTATTTCTCGATAATATAGATGTGAACAATAACAAAATCCTGGTTGTTATTCTTTATGTTCAGAAGTTGGCTATGACCCTATTTTATAATTCTGCAGTTGTTTTAACTAAAAGAGATGTAATTAACAATAAATCTTCAGAACATATTCATTTTGAATTTACTGAAAAGACCAAAGATAAATGGTAAAACTCTTACCTATCCTTACATAAGATGCTTTTTTGTGCACACAGCATTCAGTGATAAATTCAGTTATTTTAAAATTAAATATAATTTAATAACAAAAAGTAAAGGTCTCCATAACAGTGATTGAGTATCGTTATTTTTTGACTTTTTTTTTTTTTTTTTTTTTTTTTTTTTTTATTCCCACAGGGAATGTTCACCACGTTACAACATATTAATGATGCCATAAAACTCACCTGCAATATTTTTTGATAAACTGAAAACACTTTATAATAGATTGGCGTGACCACATGTTGAGAGGACAGTTCCCTTAGTGGAATAGCAGAGTGTAAGAGGACATCAACCTAAATAATATCAATGGTCAACAAAGGAACATAACACTGGCAGGAGGAAGATGGGCCAAAGACTGCCAGAAATCTAATGCCACATGGTCTCTTCACATATGAGCCTTGTCATTATTCCGTGATGTGGCTATTTTTGTGCATCTTATTTTTATTTATATTACCGACCTTAAGTACAGACAAGTGCAAAGTATTTTTTAGTTATGACTTGGGTACATTTATTAAAATATTGAAATGATTTGCTGGTGATATTAGTGGCAATACATTGATGTATATTCATGAGCTTCAGCTTCTCTGGTGATCTTTTGTATTTTTATATTTTATAACTGATGGATGCAAATAACAAAGGTACTTTGCACAAATTAATCTAATTAATTACAGAATATGCTGTTGTCTCTTGGGCCAAATATGACACAAAATATATTTAGATAGTCCCTCATGAATGAAAACTATGAAAAGAAAAATTATAGATTGTGTATTTATTATAATCACAATGGTAATGAATTGCAATTTGTTAAAGTATAATGAAATTCAGCCAAAATTATTTTTATTTCCTATATTATTTTAATTATATCTGGTGTTTATTAGCACTACAGAAATTTGGTACTGGGTGAAACTTGCGATTACTGTTTGCCTTAATGCCAGGAACTGGGGTGAACTTGTGGAACATAGGGGAGAGAGGTAAAGACTAGGACTGCAGCTGGTCTTGAGGACTCCTGCTTGACCTCCCTCTGATGGACTAGCCATTCTCTGGTTCCTGTGAGCTATGACTATTCGCCAGGTGCTGCTGCCCATGGGTTAATGTGTGGTTTCAGCCTGAACGCAGCGGGTGAGTATTTTGCTCTCTCCATTGTACAGTGAGTGGAAACTGGGGCCACTGCTCAGGGTCACAAACCAGAAAATAGGCGACTCCATTCTAAGCCAAACTTTCTGACCAGAGGAGGGACGCTCTTATCCACTACTGTGGGATTCACGACTTTTACCTTGTATTACTGTACTTTAATTCACTTAGCTATTCCGACCCTTGAACTACAGGTTACCAATCTTTGAGAGCAGCAAACAAAACCAGTGATTTAGACTGATCTATTTCTTTGTTCATTGCTAGCCTATCAATACAGTTATTGTCATGTTTTTTATATTTAAGTGGTAAAATAGGTATGCCTTTGCCCATGCCAGTTTTATTTTAAAATTTTATTAAAAAAATTGTATTAAAATCATTGCTTTCCTTCTTGGACTTGACTCAGGAAAACGTTTATTTTTGCTTTTTTCTCCAAAGAAACACCTTGAAATTCTTGTGAACCTGATGTTAATCAGAAATTAATTTTGTGTACCCAGAGAATAACATGTTCACACAGCAGGTGTAACATCAGTTTAAAAAATGTTCTGCTAAATAGAGCTGAAGAGAAGTGAATTGGCATGTAGCTTATGACTGGTTTTGTTTCTTTTATCTTAATGTGCTGTTTCAGAGTAATCTGTTAGATTAATGTACCATGTGCGATAAAACTCTCATGCCTAACGAGTCATTTACTTAGTCATTCTTCACCATGGTACAGTTTATAGTGGAAGTCTGAGCTGCTGTGGTTTCTTTATTTAACCTGGTGCTAACCTCACTCGATGTATTTTTCCACAAGG
>NW_022900916.1:13083323-13084040 GCF_012274545.1 Fukomys damarensis
ATATTCTTATTTCCAAGCTATAATGCCTTCCTCTTCTTACTGACATTGGTCAGATATGGATTTATTTTCCCTGCAAACCTTTACATCTAGCAGGCAGAAAGGAAAAAAAAACTCTGTGAAATATTAAATGTGTTGAAAATTCTCATGCTGTCAAAATTAGCATATGCCATGTAAATGTTAAATGATTTAATATTAACTTCTCCTTTGGATATATTGCTCCGTATTACAAGACATGACAGATACACACACAAAAAAGTAATGGATCATTCCATTTTTTTTCATTTCTTCCAATATGCATTCTTCTTTGCATTCTTACATTCTTCCAACCTTCTTTCAGCAAATATTTACTGAACACCAATAAGATGCCAGTACTTGTCTTATAATTCACTTGCTATTTATCATTCGATAGATAAAGACCCCTCCTCTTCTGGAACTCACAATGATATACTTTTCTGAATAAAATTGCTAGTGCTAGACGTAGCCTACAGGTTAGGGGAAAATGAAAGATGGGATTATATGCAGCTTGACAAAGGAAAAGAAGTGTGCCAGGAATGGATAATGATCATGCACATTATTAAATTAGCAGTTTTTAATCAGTAAGGCCTCTGTCCCTTGCATCAGCGTCACGGTGTCTTGTCCTTCACACTACGTGTGAAAGCTAAACTCTATCTGAAGTTCTACTGAGCTGAATTTGAAAAAAAAAAAAAAAAAAAAAAT
>NW_022900916.1:13084108-13151789 GCF_012274545.1 Fukomys damarensis
AAAAAAAAAAAAAAAAAAGTCTGAGATTCAGAGATCGCCTGTAGCACAAGGTGCACCAAAGGAGACACTCACCTTTGCAAAACACTAAATAAAAGGTATTACTTTTCCACCTCCTTTGAGACAGGTGAAGATATCTCTCTGACCATTGTAAATTTATGTGATTTTCTGACTTGCACCATATGGAAACGTTTGTGGTTTTAACTTAGCAGCGAGGGTCACCCCATTCTCAGGCAGGTTTTGAACAGCGTCTGAAATAACTACTGCACATGATCAGCAGTTGTGCTCTGAGGTTTCCATTACAGTAGTGGAGCCTTCACATCCGCTGCTCAGGTGGCTTGGTTCTTACTGCCAAGAGCAAAAGCCCTTTATTTAGAGCTCAACATAAGCTTTCCAAGTAGCAGGAAATCAGAATTTTGTGGTGTGGATGAGGAGAGGAATAAAGACACACTGTCTCCATCAGTTGCTTGCTGTCTTTTAAATGACCTGCTGCAGAATTATGCGTAAACTATAATCAGTTGAGCTTTCTGTGTTGTCTTGAAAATGAAAATGAAGCACATTAGTAAATTCTGCTAAACACTATGTATTTTTCCAGATAAAACATGCTTAGTATAACACTTATAAGGCACTAATCCATTGTTATTAAGTGATTAATATTACAAAGCAGGAAACATGTAAGACAACAAACATTTCAAAGTGTTCTGTGGGAGATGAGTTAAAATTCAATGTTACCGAACACCTCATAGCAATATAGACTCATAGTAAAGGATTCTGGATTTTCTGAGAGGAGTAAGATATTCTGAGTAAATTGCTAAATCTCACAGCATGGATTTCTATGTGGTTTATTCACTTTTCTTATTCTTAATTTTTTGTGGAGATACATTTAAAACTGTTTTCTGAAAAACAGAAGTTTTAAACAATTCTATCTAGGACAGAATTGAGAGTACAGATGGCTCTTTGTTTTCCCCATTTCAATGCGATTTTTCCTCAAATTAGAAGAAATAAAATAATTTCGATCTTTTGAAAAATATGCTTTGAAGATTTAAAAGGCTTTGTGGCTTGAAAGCCACAGGGAAAGTGTAAGATGATTATAGCTCTACTAACTTCATTTGAAATAAATACCAATTGTCCATCTTAAATACTATTTTTTCAGTATTTATAGCACTTATACTCAATTCAGCCTTTATTGGTGGACTGTGTGCAAGAGTGTTGCATGGAATTTAAGGGATACAAAGTCAAAGGACAATAAACAAAGGATCTTCTCTCAAAACGAGCTCAGTATTTGCAAATTATAGTGACAGGTGGTAAAATGTGACAACGATTCAAGGAAGAAAGTAGTACAGTGTATGCTCCGCTGCAAGAGAAAGACAGCAAGAACTCACAGGAAAAAGCGATTAAAACACAATACAGTTTTCCTCTAGATCTTAAAAAAAACTAGGAGTTTTATGGGTATACAATTAGAAATGCATTTTGTGTATCATCGCCTGAAGGAATACCATAGGAAAAGCAATGTATTGCTGGGAAAAGAATAGTCCAAATGAACTGACATGTGCTCGATAGTGTATTGTAGCTGTGTGTATGAGGAGATGTGGTAGAAGTTGGAACATGAGGACTCTTGAGTGCCATGTGTCTTATCCATACCCCAGTAAACAAACTGGGGCAAAACTTACATACTAACACTTTACTGGGCATTTGAGCCTCAGAAAATTAAGAGCTTGAGGTAGGGAAGAATGAGAGGAAATTTGGGAATCAAATATAAAATGTTGCATTACTGAGTTGTCCTTTGTTTTACCAGAAAACACAGCCGGATGTGTGGTCAAGCAGAAAGTCGCTACCGAGGCCACCGGGAACAACTGCGTCTCTAAATAGCCTGCTGCAGGGTGGAAGGTGAGAAATTTATCTCCTGGCCACTTGCTATCTTCTATATGCCATAGCTCAAAATCCATGCATAGTGAAAATGCCTTAAAATTAGACCATAATAACTATGAGGAAATTCTGCGAATATATTTAAAATCTTTGAATTGCCTACATTAACAAAGGCAAATTTCATGGCATCTAAATTATATCTCAAAGTTATGAAAATTTTAATTTATCATCTGGCATCGCCTTTTTGGGCCCAAGTAACTTCAACTTAGGACTTAGAGCTTTTGTGGATTCTGCTACAAAAGGCAGCAACCCAATAATCCAATTCCAATTCTTAATTTTATGGACAAGTGGGACAACTGGCAGTGTGAAACAGTGAGTTGAAAGGGACTGATACAGTAGCCACAGCTTTGTGATTTAAACATTCTGATCTCCCACAGGAGTGAGTCAGTCCAGGAGATAAAGCAGTTGGGCAAGGCCCCAAAGAAGAGGCAGGAGTATTGCATCCCTTATAAACAGACTAAGTTTTAGCATCATGGCGAATGCACAAGGTCCCAAGTTCAATCCCCAGTACAACAGCAACAACAACAAAACAGAAGAGAACAATTTTCTTTAAGGCTATCATTGACATTCTCTGGTTGCATAGCATGATGTATGTTAGCAAGTGGATACCCTAGGCCCATTATTTTTTGAAGCGGACTTTTATGAAAAGTTCCCACATTGGTCAGTGCAGCCATGAAACATCAAGTTCATTATAATTATCACTGTATCATGCTGATCAGAGAGGCATCATCTGATCTTCCTATTCCTTGCTTTCTACCTGCACTTGAGCCTAATTAATCACAGGGGAATGCTTTTATGGTGATTTCAATGAACTTCAGGGATTCTTGCTAACTTATCACCAGCAATCAGGTTCCTCTTGCTTTCAGACAAGTGGACAGTGCAGTTTCAAATTATCAGCTTGATCGCTTACCATTGAGGGTGCCTTCTGGCATTAATTGTTGCCAAGATTTCCTAGAAAACGCAAGCCAAAATGAATCTTCCATGCAGGGAAACAAAAGTGAAAGGAAAGGAAGCAAAACAGGAACAAAAATAAAGTCAAAGATGATGCCTTACTAATCTCTTTGCAGCTTCAAAAGAGACGATAGCTGGTGGCTGGGTCGTATGTGATGTATCTTGATAGACCACATGTAATTGTTGCATTTTGGATTAGGTAGTTCAGTCTAGGAAAGAAGTCTTGCAATCTCCAGCAAGGAAAAAAAGGGAAAGAAATTTGTCTTTTGGCTCTTTTCTTCTCATTACATTTTTCCCCATTGGGTGCCAGTCTCAAACTTTTGGATAACATCAATCACATTCTCTGGGATGCGAAGAAAGTTTGAGCCCTGTGGAAGTAACTGAGTTACACATAAGCCTTAGGGCTAATATGGTTTCCAGTGGAGTGAGTGTAATATGGTACAGAACTCCAGCCTTGTTCTTGGGAAAGTAGGACGGATTAAAGGTGATAGGAAATAATGCAATAGGGGTAGCATTTGGAGTTTAACATCTATCCATCCAGAAAACAGTATCCTATCACCAGCACATGATCCACAGGAGAAGAGAACTGTATGAAAATGTATTTGGACATCTCTCAATAGGGTTTATTAGAGCACAGTCCTGGTTTATATCCAACCTTTGAAACATTTTCCAGGATTATATTGGCTACAGATAACACAATAACTGGATATATATCCTTTGATATTAAAGCAACAACTGAACGTACATCTTCTGACATTAAGAAACTTTTGCTCATTGATATTTGACTGATACTATGGGCATTCGTTTAATTTATTATTGTTTATCATGAAGTAGTTATCAAGAGTCTATTTGAAGTTATATCATCATTGTGCCATCTTAGCTTTATGACTTATCTTACAACTTAAATGTTCTTAGTATTTTATTTCAGGAGTTTTGGCTACATTTTTCATCCATGAATAAAAATATTTAAATATTATATAGATTTTTTGGTTTTATGTCTTTTCAGAGACTTCAGTCAGCAAAACTAACTTAATTTAATATAATTACTTCTGTATGTATTTCCTAGAGATGTGTTTATGCTATCTTTTATATAATATTATATCTTTTATGGTGGTTATCTACCTTCATAACCACAGATTTATCAGGTAGCATCAAAACCTCAAGCAGTATTTGTTGTCTAATCTTTACAGGACTGCTGAGGAAAATTAAGAGTCATCTTTGTTTCCATAGCACTTTAAAGTTAAATTACAAAAATTGATCAACTGTATGTGCTTATATTTAGCCTTTTACATTAATCAAATTGACATGACCTGAAAGTGTGGGCGTGTGGGGCATCCTACTGATTATGCCCAAAGCAAGCTGTGAGCAGTGCAGTCTGGAAAGAGTTAACCTCACAACTGGTTTGTTTTGAGGGGTGAGTCTGGCTGAAGCCAAGTGTGGAGGTCAGAGTGACTCTTAACCACATTCCACATCCAGAGTCAAAACATTCTTTACTAAAAAGACAGGATTAATTATTAACCACAATCCATATTTTGTCTGTTCTTTTCCTAATTCAAGTGCTGTCTTTTCCTTTACAAGCCTTGCCTGCAATCAGTAACATGTCCATAGCAACTACACGTCCTCCCAGGTAGCTTCTTTACCTCAGCTGAACTATGATGTCACCAATAAATAACGGCAGTATTCAGGGTATTAGGAGCCTTTGCTCATTCAGCCTTGCTTGCATGAGCATTGGTCATCCTGGCTCCCCATTTCTCTATCTCTTTAGTTCTGTTGGTGAGTTTTTTTTGATAATCCTGTGTCATACCACTGAGCTGGAGATTGGAACCCATCAAGGAGGTCTCTGATATAAAAGGGTCATAAATGTGGTCACCTGAGCTGATGTCTTCCAGTATATGCCTGCGTTCTATGAGGGACTCTCCAGACATTATTCAGCAAGAAGCCTTTTGAACTTTGAGGTGATACTTCAGCCCACAGCGTTAGCTAAGTGTTTGGCCCAAGATGTTAAGATGATATGTTCTGAAAATGGGCAGTTCTTCTAACACAGAAATATGATCATGATGTTGTCCATCAAGTAAGGACATGAAACTTGGTGCAGTGAAAGGGTATACATATAGATTTTACATGTGAGGAGAAATTGTAAAGATTTCCTATTAAATCAGTGGAAAATTTGTAGTTGATTTCAGTTGGCAATAGGTCATCCAGTCCAAAGGATATTCTAAAACTGAATAATTTTGACTACTTTATTGGAGGTTGAAAATTCTCCTTAACAAAGAGCATAAGCTTTTGTTGTTATAGCATACTTACTATATAAGGAGCACCTTTTGTAATTATAAACCATTTAGCAGTCTATAAATTGATATTTTTTGTGTGTCATATGAAATCAATGCTCTAGAGCATGACATAACCTTTCATATACATACAAAAATAAAGGATTATAATGATTTGGTAGTTCTACATACGTGGATGTTAAAGGAAACGTTTGAGTTTATTTAACAATATTTTGCTTTCTGTTACTCCTGTGAGTGGTTCTGCAATGCTTAATTTAGTAATGTTACAGAATAGGCGTTTCTATTTTGATTCTATTGTAATTGGAGTTTTTTCATAATTTCATTTTCACGTAGTTCACTGTGACTGCATAAAAATATTAGTAACTTTTGTGTGTTAAACTTGTATCATGAGTTTTTTGAATTAGTTCCAACAGTTCTTGTGTGGCATCTTTCAAGTTTTTATATATAAATCATCTTTTCTGCACACAAAGAAAGTTTTATTTATTCCTTTTGGATTTGTGTGCCTTTTATTTCTTTTTCTTGACTGATTTCTCTGGCTAGGCCTTCCAGGACTATATTGAATAGAAATGACATGATGGGGCACCCTTGTCTTGTTCCTAATCTTAATAGAAAACCTTTTGGTTCTTAAGAATGGAATATGACATTAGTCACAGCCTTGTCAAAAATGTCCTTTATTCGTTGAAGGCATTAAGAATTGTTCATCTCAGAATATTGACTAACCAATTTTCTTTAAAAATTTGTCCTTATGAATATTGTTTAAGAAACTTCAGGCAAAAATTAAACACTTGCTTTTTTAAATGAATTGGTCCCAGATCTAACGCTACAACCTTGGATATGTAAAACTTTATTCTGTATGGTGCTGTTTTGTGTGTGTGTGTGTGTGTGTGTGTGTGTGTGTGTGTTGGTGTGTCTGTTTATACATGTGTATGGTCATTAACACTATCTTTAAATAATTTATTATGAAGATTTATATGTGTATTAAAATCACCATTTCTTTTGTGGTTTTTGCTGTTGTTGATGTAAGCAAAATATTGTCATGGTTGTATATGTGTGTATATATATTTTTCATTTTTTTCTGTCAGTTCCCCTTAATGTTTGATTCTCCAAGATTTACTGAATAAGGAGTCTATTTTGGGTATAATAAATAAATATTTCTACTATATGGGTGTGTCTCTCTGAATCTTAGTTGACCTTTTAAAAAACTATTATGTATATGGAATCTGTTGATCTTAATACAAGAAGTAGGTATGATTATTTATTGAAATAAATTCTACATTTTGCTGCTAAAGAAATAAGATAATTTTGATTGCATTATTTTATTCAATCCTTCTCATCTAACTGAGATAATTTTCATGGGAAAATTCACTCAAGTACAGAAAACTTTTAAATTATATTTGTGAATTTCTAATAACAGATACCATCTGTAGTATATATTTAGATTCCAAATCTTCATTCTGCTAGGACATTGAATTTTACAAGATTTTTTTCTTCACTAAGTCCTTTCCCAAGACAGAAGGATCTCAAAATGCTTCCAAATCATCTTCAAAGGTTCATCTCTGTTAAGGTAAAAATTTTCACAGAATTGTAGTTCTTCACATCTCAGTGGGATATTTTCCAATGACATCTCATCAGGTGACATTTCCATGACTATTCTGTTGTCCCACATTATCAATAGGGATTCTCTTTACTTTCTTAACAACAGGAAGTCTCAAATGTGAGCATTTTTGGCTCACTGCTAGTATATTATATTACAGAAACAAACAATTCACTATTTTTCCTGACCGGTTTTTAAACTTGTATCACTTGTGTGTGATTTATATCTTCTTACTACTACATATTTGAATGGTGTCACTTCAAAGACAATTCATTTCTCCCTGAGGAAGAAAAAAGGAAATTTTAAAGTGCCTCCCTTTTTTTTCTCCCCTGAGAATAAAATCAGTAAAGTGTAAAAGAATAACATACTCTTGAGACAGGATAGGAAAAATAAGAGAGCTAGAAAGGCAGCAAAGGAAACCATAATTTTAAAATTGTACTTTTAATAAAAACTACAGGTTCAGCACATAAACCTTGTTGTCACAGTTTAGGCCAAAAGACCTCATGCGCTCACAGGCAGGATTTGTGAAGGTGATTGGATTACATGGAGTGTTGTACCTGCTGTGCTGTTGGAGGTGAGGCCTCGGTCAGAGAGCCAGTCACTGCAGGCAGAACCTGGAGCCGTGCGTCTCACCCTGCACTACTCCCTCACTGTGCGCCTGGCCACCACGATATGAGCATATTTCCTTCTTCCAGACCTTTCCACCACACCATCGCTGCATTCAAGCCTGCTGAACATAGGCTGAATCTTCTGAAAGCGTGAACCAAAGTAAACCTTGCTTCCCTTAGGTTGTAGGTGTTGGGTGTTGGTCCAAGCAACAAGGAAAGTGATTGATACAGATTTTGGTGGGATTGGAGCCATTTTGGGGATCACTTGGTGTGGTTTAGTTGGTCTTCCTTTGGCCCCATTGGTTTCTATCCCCTTATTCTTCTCCTTTGGAATGGGAATGCTTATACTGGGCCATTAATGTATGGGAAGTATTTACTTTTCTTTTTTTAATTTCAGAAGAGCTCACACCTAAACATTTGCTAAGTCTCAGAGGAGAGTTTGGACTTGGACTGCTTAGCAGTGCTGGAATATGAAGACTTTGGTAAGTCTTAGAGATGGACTAAATGAATTTTGCATAAAAGAGGTGCACGTGAGTCTTCTGGGGGCCAGTGGGGGAATATTATAGTTTAGAGGGAGATATCCCCCAAAGGTCTCATGTACTCAGAGCCAGGGCTGGTAGAAAGTGCTTGGGTTATGGGGACACTGTAACTAACTCACTTTAGGGTCTGTCTGCTCAGAAGAGATGGGTCACTTGGGACATGGCCTGAAAGGTGCTGCATATATCCCTTCCTCGCTCCCTCCTCTTCCTCTGCGTCCTGGCCATCGTGATGTCAGCAGCTTCCCCTTGCTATGCTCTACAGCATCCCTTTTCTCTTTGGAGCCAGCCAACTATAGACTGTAAAAGGGAGCCAAAATAAACTTCTCCTCCTTTAGGGTGTGGGTGTCAGGTCTTGTGTGCCAGTAGTGGGAAAAGTGGCTAAGACACCAGTCAAAAGTCCCTAAGATCCTTAATGATGCAATAGGCCTGGTCCATTTCCTTCTACTTATAAATGAACCCTTTCACTGGTGCATAGACCATTTATCTCCAGCTATAAAATAGACCTCTCCTTATGGATGAGCTATAGCTCTATCATTTATGGGTCATTACCCTGCCCCTGCAGAAAGAGCTGTCACCTTTTATCTGTGAATTGCACCTCTTCTTTCTATACATTCATAAATTCTACACAGTTCTACTCCTAAATTCCTCAGGAATATAACCAGCTCAAGGCCTTAGGTATAGTGGACCCTTGACTTATGAACTCAGTTTGTCCATGAGGGCTGGTTGTAACTCAAGTTGGCCAATTGAAGGCCCAGGCTCCTTTCCACAGCCTTCAGTCTCTGTCTCTATACAGGCAGATCGCAGTGTCCCGAGAGAGACACTGGCCCAGGATTTCTCAGTTAACCCCTCACAGGAAAGTATGTTGTCGTGTTCCTTTCAGAACTCTTCAAGGGTTAAATCTGTATCTGAGACCATCTGGAAGCACAAGAGGCTGGCAGTCCAGTTGTAACTGAAAATTTTGTTCGTAATTTAAAACAAATTCTGGTCTAACCTAAGTTGTTTGTATGTCAGGCCAGTCATAACTGTAGCATCCACCGTATTTCTCTCTTGAAGGCCACACTGTTTTCTTTGAATGTGTGCTTTAATTTCTGTCTAGTAAACCTCTTATGACTTTTACTAATTCTGAAAACTGTGAGGAAAGTCAGAGAACCTGCAAGCTGTCCCATAGGTGGGGTGAACCAAGACTTCTGTGTCTATTTTGGGGACGTCCTTGAATCCTGTCCAAAGACACTCTGATGCCATCAGAATCAGTGTATCACCCCAGGAACTTTTGCTTTCAACTACCAAGGACACAGACTCATGCTATTCATGGCTTTTTCCAGGGGAAAACAGAAACAAAAGGATGCTTGAATGATGGGGTAAAATTCAGGTGGAAAAGGGCTTCATTTAATGTCACTTAAATGCATAATGACCTATGATAAAAAGATGTAGCTCAGTGGTAGAACATTTGTCTACTACGTGCCTGGCTCTGGTTTCTATCCCTCATGTGGCAAAAATGTATATGAAATAAAGGTGTATAGAATGTAATGTGATAAAATCTTACGAGTATAGTTTTTACTTCAAGACTGAATGTGAGATGCAGGTAATATTTTGCTTGTATACTTGATCTAAGTATGTCACAAAGTGGTAATTTTCAAGTAGAAATATTTGTGAAACAAAATTAGTAAGTATAAATTGTTTTCTCTATTGCTATACTGAGTTTTACCTCAGGATACAAATATGGTTTTCAAAGCCTTTTTTTTTTTTACTCTTTCTTAGCAGAAATGACTTCAAATAACCCTCCTTTGTTACATTTTCTTTTGATTTCTCCTCTTTGCCCACTTAGTCCTAAACCAACTACACAAAGACTCTTTCTTCTGTCCCATTTTGAAACTCTGTGCTGGGATATCCAATAAATTTTAATTGCCTAATTTAGAGAAGACAGTGAATTTGATGTGAGCTGCAGCTCATATTTTTGACATGAAGTTCCCTATTGCAACTCTTCTTTGCTTTCTGGGACACGATACTAAACTTTGTAATCTTGCCACCACTCAGATTCTGGGCTTAAATTTTTTCTCATTTATGGTCTCTCTCTCTCTCTTTCAGCCATTTTATCTATTCCTGTAACTTCACACACCCTTTAGAAATAGAACCTACCAAGTCTATAGTTTTATCCCAAACAGACTGTCTGAATTTTGGATGCTGATTATTAACTATATTCCTGGCATCATATATAAAACATGCTAACCTTATAAGTTTCCCTCCATAAGCATTTCTTCATTTATTTCAGTTAAATGAAGCATTATCTACTACATTCTGATGTCTGAACTTACTTATTCAAGATTGTCTTTCACTGTAAAGCTCTGTTTTTCTGGAATCTACCTCATCTTTTTTATTGCTTATTTCTCATTTGTCATTTCTCATATAGACTGTTCATCAAGCCCCTATGTAGTATTTTTCTCTTACTTTGCCCTCTCCGTTCTTCACAATTATAACAGAATAACCTTTCAAATTTCATATGAGTAACTCATCTTAAATTGAACTTGATGTATGAAATAAAATATCAATTGATTTTCATAAAACTGCAAGCTAGGTGTCCAAAATCTATTTATCAAATATTCCTCTTTGAGTTGTGCTTCCTCTTATTGTAAAATCAATTCTCACATACAATTAGATCTTTTCCTGAGCAATGCTTTTCAACCCATTGATAGTATCGCTTGTCTGAGGACAGTATTATATACGATGTGTGCATGATATACTGAGGTGTTTTGTAATACTGGATTCTTCATGTTAGTGTTTTATGAATCATTTTGTTACATAGTCACCAACATGGTCACTTACTGATTGTATTTCAAATGATGTTGTCAATGCCTTCCAAAATATGGCATTTGGCGTGCATTTCATCTATGGTATAAGATGGGGAGAACTGATGTTTTTATGAGTATTATTGCTTTTGAATAATATGACATACCAACTCATTTATTCACTCAAATCTTTAGTGTTTAAATGAAGATTTGTAGTTCTTTTGTAGATTTTATAGAAGAAACTAGAAAGAAGGATTAAAGGTCCTTGTTTGTTACTTTCTTTTTCGTGGCAATATTGTAGTAAGAGTATCCTCTTTTAATAATTATAGTTGAGGATTGGAAATGGAAAGTTCTTCATTTCTACCTCTTCTCTCTACAAACAAATTGTCAGTGACTAGAGTTGCTCATTTCCAAACTTCTAAAGCAGTGGTGGTGAACATTTTAGAGACCAAGTGCCCAAACTGCAACCCACAGCTCACTTATTTATTGCAAAGAATCCATGCTGCAATTAAACATGAACACTGAAGTTTGAGTTAAAAAACCAAATATGGTGACTTGGCTCACGTGCCAACAGAGGGGCTCGGAACGCTGTGACACATGAGCCTTAGGTTGGCCGCCACTGATCCAGAGAGTGGCCAAGGTGCAGTCTGGGCAGAGATGGCCCAAAATCCGCTGCAATTTGGTGCTTTATGTTACTGTGACCTCATTTTGTAGTCACCAGGGGTCCTTGCCACTTGGGGTAGTACAGATGTGATTTATTAAAAGATGGAGCTGAAAACCCGATTTTCCATATTTTCTACTGTATTTTTATATTCTAAGAGATTTTCAGATTTTTCTCTGATGGATTCAAGCTAAAGAAATTCACAAAAAGCTACTCTGCAAGCCAAATTGCATAACTATTATTTTAAAATAGCATTTGCCAGGGCCAGGGATTTAGCTCAGTGGTGCCACTGCCTGCCTCACAAGTGCAAGGGCCCAGGTTTGATCCCTGGTACAAAAAAAAAAAAAAAAAAAAAAAAAAAAAAATTTTTACCAAATTCTAGTTATCAGAGTTGCCAAATGAGATTAATAATAATTGGAATAATTTCCCTTGTTTATTGAGAAGGTATTCTGTTCTGTGTAGAAAAAGAGTGTAATGAGTTGTTGTCTTTCAAAGTTTAGGCTCGGTCAAACTCTTACAGATCACTTTTTGTTTTCAGCTGGTCACCGTTCTTAGTGTCTTGGTTTTAAGCAATGCCAAATACTCCACAGAGCTGTTGTGACGATAGAATGGTATATGTAAAGAATGCAGCACAGTGTCTTCTACGTAACGAATGCTCAATCAATGTCAGATTGCACATAGATAATAAGGACGGTACTCTGAAAGTGGTGAGTGAATTTCATCTGGTATAATTTAATCCCTGTGCTCATGCAAATTATATTCCCCTGCAGTCTTTCTATTAAGCCTTAAATATGAAGCTTATCCAAGAAAATTTAGAGTTTCTGGATCACTTTTTGCCTCTTAGAACTCTCCTTTGAAACAATAGTCAAGGCCTTGTTGTATGATGGGGGAAAGGCTATTTATTAATTTTCTTGCAAATTAGGTAACAATTCTGTGTGTCATTGACTAATATTTCCCTGCATATCAGAGTCACAGAGACTCTCGGGATATGACATGAGGGAGGGGAGGAAGTGTTGGAGAAGAGGTTCCATTTGAGGGCCAGGAGTGACAGAAATTCCAAATGGCTTGTTCAGGGTGCCAGAAGCAGAAGGTGCTAGAACTGGCTATCTGCTGGGAATTTTGAGAAGAGAACCTTACATATGTGTCTCTGTGCTGGAGAGTAAGTGATAGTACAGTGTGCTTAGATAAAGTACCGATATCTAGTCTTTGGTTTTTGGAACCATGCTCTCAGGGTAAGAGACGGGAATTGGGAGGTAGTAGAGTTGTCCTGGAGTCTTCGAAGAAAGACCGGAGGCCTCCTTGTATAGGCCACGCAGAGGACTGGTCAATCCTTAGTCTGGATTAAGTTATGACTGCCTTTAAGTCTCAGCATTGTGCAGAGCTCTTGAGAGCTGAAAGAGGACCTCATAAATAAAGTGAGGCTATCTCTGGAAAGCAGACTCAGAGTTAAACGTGTTGTTAACTTCATCCAGCATGGATAGTTCCTACTAGATTATTCACTGTCCAAGAATCACTGAAGATGCTACTGTAGATTAAGAGAATAGTACAACTAAATTATGCTCCCCCTTCCCAGCGCTGAGGCTGGAATTCAGGCCTCTTATGTGCTAGGCAAGCACTCTACCCCTGAACTTCATCCTTAATGCCTGCATTCTCATCAGCTGCTCTTTTAAATAAAATCATGAAGAAATATATATGCTATTTATATCTGCTATTTGGGGATGTCTGTTAATCTGACTCAATGCAAAAAGTAAAGAGATCTATTCTTTTTTTTTTCCAAGTCATGATGTATATCTGTCAACATCTAATACCTTAGCATTGTTTTGTTAATATTCACAATGACTGTATGAGTAATATTTGCTTCTCTGTTCTGAACATAGACAAAAACAACCTCAACCACCACAAATCTAGAAAACAGAACTAAGCCAAAGCCACAAAACTAGGTGGTGAAATTTGTGTGCAAAAGTGCTATCGTTGCAAACAGATTCCATGTCCAGAGTGTCCCCTTACCTTTCCCAAGATGAAGTCCTTTGCTTCCTGTCTCATAATGTCATTGCCATGCTGTATTTCTTACCCTTACACTCCCTAGTGGCTGGGTCAGACTCTATCTTCAAACTATTGAAACCTTCAAGTCACAATTCCTGTATTTTAACTTCTCTTAATACCCCTGGTTCTTTAAAGTTCATAACTTTCAATGTTTCTGAAACTTCAACATTTACCAGAACCATTTTGTTAATATGTAACTGGCTGGAATTTGAGAATATGAACTTCTGAAAAGTTACCAAGCGATGCTGCTACACAACTACACACATATAAATCATTTTTAGACCTAAACATTCAGAATCAAGCCTCATCTGAAGATGAACAGAATTATCTCACCATATTGTGTGTAATTGAAACCTGAAGTAATCCTTTTATTTTAATAGAAATTTCTATCTCTTAATTTCACCAAATATTAATTCAGCAATATTACCGTTATCTAATAATTTCAGTTATTTTATACATTAGTAAAAGCATTAATAAGCATTATAAATGTTTTTGATGAGAAAATTAGCTAACTCATTAAGAAGAGTAATTTGCAGATGTAAAACTATCCTGTTTCAGATGCATTTCTTCAGTATGTTATCTCAGGAATCCTTGTGAGTTTCAGTCTTCACAAAACCTTTTCAAAGACCCCAGTGTCCTGTTTTCCCTGAAATCCTGCATTATTTCTAGTAATATTTTCTCTTTTGCATTAATATTTATATGTCCATTGTCAGCCTTTTGCAAATCTCAACGTATTCGGCCTCCATTTTTACACTGTGCATGAGGTATGCAACCAAATCTGTTTTTTGGGATTATTTTGCAACTTTTCTTTTCTTTTCTTTCTTTCTTTTTATTTATTTATTTATTTATTTCTTTTGTACCGGTGATTGAACTTGGGTCCTTGCGCTTGCGAGGCAGACCACCAAACTGCTGAGCTACATCCCCGGCCCTTGCAACTTTGCTTTCAATGTATTATTTAGGTACACAAATAAATTACTCCTAACAGCCTGAGTTGAACATAGCAGGTATTCATATGACAACTCTAATTAAAACTGTAGGTTTACTCTCAGTTATTTTAAATGTCAAATGGCAGGTAAAACACTGTTTTCTAGATAAATATGACACATATCTAAGAGTTCTTTTAAAATACATGTGTCATGAATGAAGAAGTCATTGTTGGCAACTAAATGAGAACAAGATTATATATACATTATTTTAAGAAATACTGATAGAACAGGGTCAAAAACAATGGGGAAAATTCTCCTTATCCATTGTGTTAGTCCTCTGAAAATGAACTCTATGAGAATCTATATTTCTTTGGTTCACTGGATCTAGTGCATTTTAAGTCAGCTTCTATGGTTGATATCAGTATCAATACAACATCAAAATAAACATAGCCAAGATGAAAACCCCCTATGTACTTAACATAGGAATACTTTGATGTATAGAAACTTGTATGAATAAACTTCTTTAAAGTAAGTTATATTTAGGAAGCACCAGTAAGCTTAAGGAATCATAGGAAGGTATCATGGGAGCTCAAAGCCTTCCTGGGGCACATTTTTTATTCCTTCCTTCGCGTTGGCTTAGTTCTCCTGCTTTTCCCTATGGCCTGGCTCTGTCCGTTTCACTATTTTTGTTTTCTTGGTGCATCAGACTATCCCATGGAGGCCTCAGCTCCCAGGCTGTCACAATTTTCACTCCACGCATTTGTAACTCATTCTTTTCCCTAAATGGAAACAGCCAGGAGATAGGACCTGCACAGCTGATACGGAGTCAGGTAGCCTCCTTGAGTTATACCTGGAGGAGCTGGATCTACATTTGGGGGAAATATTCGAATGAAGCTTTACCTTCCCCATATTGAAAAAACAATGTTGTGAAACTTACAAGTTGCCGAATCCATCCATCCCACTCTTTGCTGTTGGTGATCGCCTGTTTGAGTATTGGCATTATAGATTGCCATCCTCAATCTTGACTGGCAAGTGCCCTGCAGCATAGGTTAGCAGCGTGTTTGTGTATTTTTCCTTTCTCCTTGCCTCCACCTTAGCTTCATTCTCTCTGTAAGTCAGTAACTGTTTCTTAGACAACCAGAAGCAAGGCACCAGAAGTAGTTTCCTCTTTGTCATACCAGTGGCTAAACACACTGTATCTGTGACTATTCTTTTCCTCCTTATTATGAAGGGGTCATAAAGTTCTTCCTCTGAAAACATTAATCTACTTTAATTCACTGGTGTGGTCATCATATTTATTTAAAAATACCCTCGCCATACTAGATGCCTGTACTGTAATCCCAGCTCTGGGAGGCTGAGCCAAGTGCATTAGTAGTTTGAGCCCTGCTGGTAGAAATTTAGCAAGAGTCTATCAAAAAACATTTAAAGGATGGGGGTATAGCTCAGTGTATAGATCCCAGAATCTCCCCTAGGAACCTTCTCCAAAACATGTATAATTCCTCCAGATTTTGTCTTATATGTGTGTATGCACCTTTTATAGTCAAACGTCTTTTTGTTTTTAATTTGTATTAGTACTTTTTAAGTGTACAATATTGTTATATTTATCATTGGGATCTTGTACCTTTACATGACAGATCTTGGTTCTCATTTTTCTCCATAGCCCTGCCCTCCCTTCACCCCCTCCACTCTCTCCTATTTACAAAGATTTTGTTTCCATTTTTTCCTTTTCTCATGTTTTTTTCTTTTCCCTTGTTTCCTTCCCCCTACCCTTCCCACTTCCCCTACACCTTTAGCCCTTTTCTTCCTATTTCACATTGTCCATTATACAATTTGGATCTTATTTACACTTTTAGTTTTTCACACCAGAGAAACTATTCAGTATTTACATGTGTGTCTTATTTATTTCACTTAAGAGTATGGCCTCAATATGCATCCATTTTCCTATGAATGACTCTAGTTTATCATTCTTTATGGCTGAGCAGTACATCATTTTATAGAAAAACGACATCTTCTTTATCCAATCTCCAACTGATGGGCAATTGGGCTGTTTCCAAGTTTTAGCTATTACAAACTGTGCCACCATAAACATAGGTGCACATATATCACTGTGACATGATTCTTCTAATTCTTTTGGAAAGATACCCAGCAGAGGGATGGCTGGGTCAAATGGAGCCTCCAGTCCCAGCTCTCTGAGGTATCTCCATATTGATATCCACAGTGGTTGCACCAGTCTGCACTCCCAACAACAATGGAGAAGGCTTCCTTTCTCCCCACAACCCCGCCAACATTTGTTATTGTGTGATTTCTTGACAGCAGCCATTCTTTGTGGGGTGAGGTGGAATCTCAGTGTGGTTTTCATCTGCATCTCTCGAATGGCCAGTGATGCTGAACATTTTTTAATATATTTATGTGCTGCTTTTACTTCTTTGTCTGAGAAATGTTTTTTCATTTCAGATGCCCAGCTTTGAATCAGGTCTTTATATTTGGTGGTCCTGATTTTTTTGAGTTCTTTATATATTCTCCATAGTAGTGCTTTGTCTGAGGAGGAGCTGGTAAAGTTTTTTCCCCACATTGTAGGTTGTCTCTTAGCTCTGTTGGTGGTTTCAACCTGCCAAAGACTAAAACTAGACCCTTAACTTTAACCATGCACTAAACTAAAATCCAAGTGGATTAAAGATTAAATATTAAAACAGAAACAGTAAACTTCCTGGAAGACAAATTAGGCAGAACTCTCAAAGACGTTGGCATAAGTAAAGACTTTGTGAACAAATACTCCGTAGCAGGGGAACTAGCGCAAAGAATTAACAACTGGGATCTCATTTTATTGAAAAGCTTCTGCACTGCAAAAGAAACCACCGACGGAGTGCAGTCAAACATCTTTGAACCTCCCCCTACCCCGTGGTGGAATTTCCATTCTTTTCCATTTGTTTCCTTTTATCTTTCATCTACCATTTTGCCAAAGCAGTTCTCACTAAATAATGAATTATATCCATGATGCTTAATATAAACACTTCTCAGTATTAACTTTACTTGACATTTAACAGATATTTGACATCATTGGCATTTCCATTATTCTGAGCACAGTCTTATCTTGGTTTCCATAGTGCTGTATTCGTCTCATTTTCCTTCTGATTTTTCTGGCTCCTCCAGCTTAATCTATATTTGTCTTGTTTTCTTCTTTTGCATGTTATACTTCATGGCACACAGTCTTGGATTCTCGTGTTTTATATCTCTATAAAAATCTTAACCATTTGTATATCTTAAATATAATGTAATTGCTAAAAGCCCTTATTTAAGTTTATAAGTAGTTCAGAATTCTCTTCCGACCCTCATGGATGAATGCGTTATGAAATCAGCCCCACACGTTGGGATTCCCAAAGCACATTCGCTTACCTCGAACCCTTGCATTACCACATAATCCTCACTTTAGCTCAGCGCTTATTTATTTAATTCTTCTTTCACAACACCTGAGAAACGGTCTTGACATCTTATTATCCGTTAGTTTCCTATTTGATCTGCATCTTTCCTTTCTACTGTCATCAATTCAAATCTCCTTCGCATTAAGTACCGTTGCCACTTCCTGTTGGTATCTCATCAACACATTCTTAACCCTGGTAAACACATTTTCCATAGGGCAACCAGAGTAATGTTTACATTTCATTTTAAAACAACTTTTATGAAAGGTATAAATGTGTGTAGCTTTTTAAAAAATTATTATTATTTTCTTTCTAGAGAGGGTCTTGCTATATCAACCGGTCTAACCTTAAATTCACTAAGTACACTAGCTTGGTCTCCACTTGCAGTCTGCCTGCCTCAGCCTCCTTAGTGCTGGAATTATGGGTGTATACCAACATGCCAAAACTCTAGCATAATTTTGTTGAAAGGAATTTTTACTTTTGTATTATTGTGACTCTGTAAAAACGATTCATATCTAAGGCATGTAATATATTGAAATGAAATTTTCTGTCTTGCAGAATTAAATGCTTACCTTATTTAATGTAATCATTATATATATGATTACTAATCATCTTTAAAATATTTTTAAATTTTTAAATACATGATATCACATGAGTTTTATCTTTTTAAAGATAACTTCCATGATATCTTCTAATTCTCCAAAATTAACTGATTGCTAGCTATATTTTTGATCATTCATTAACATCCTGGGAATTCTCTGTAGTTGATTAATGAATTAGAATTTGATTTCTTGGATTGTGATTTCACATGTGAGATCCAAGTCGTTCTAAAGAACTGATCAGAGGTTCTTTCTGCTGATAGAATATTCACAAAACCTTGGGAGTCTCCTTTGTGTCTATGAAGAACTATGCCAAAAAACAAGGTCTTTCACAGATGTCTCCCTGGTAAACTGTCTCCATTTATGGTTTCTGTGGAAATGGTTGTATAAATCTGTAAGTCACATGCCTAAATGTCTTCAGCAAAAGTTTGTCCAGCCACATCCTTGACTGTCCTTTCAAATCACATTACCCTCAAAGTAAATTATTTCCACAACATTAGGCTCTTTTACAAACTAGATAGTTTGAGAATTTTCTCAAATCATCAAGTGTTGGGTATTTTTTAAATAAATAAAATTCCCTCAATTTACAGCTCATCTTTTAATACTAGCAGCAAAAAGAAGCTAAGCTGTATGTTTAGCACATTGCCTGAAAATCTTATCGACTAATTATTCAAAATTTTAAATGAAAGTTTTGCTTTCCACATAACTGTGGAACACATTTAGCAGCTAAATAGCGTCACTTTCAGTCTCATTTCCAAAATCATGGTTCTCATTTCTTTTGAGCTCCACCAGTAGTGCTTTTAGCATCTATTTCTTTACCAGCAATTTCTTCAAATTGATCTAGGCTTTTTTTTTTTCAGTGTTCTCAACATTTTTCATTCTCTTTTCATTGCTTATTTCCAAAGCTGCTCCTATGTTTGAGTTATTTGTTATACCAACATAAGTCATTTTCTAGTACCAAAATCTTTACTGTGGTCCCATGGCTACCATAAGAAATTTCTGTAAACTGGGTGGCTCAGAACAACAAAAATGTACTTTCTTACATTTTCAGACTAGAGGTTTGACATTACAGTTTCAGCATGACCATGCTCCCTTCAGAGGGTCTAGGAGCGGATCTGTTCTTTGGTCCTGTCAATATTCCTTCATGTGTGCCTGAAGCAAGTGTCTCTCTATTGTGTTAGGATAAGATCACTAATTAAATTGAGGGCTCGCTTGGATACTCAAGGCTGAGCTTTTAACTTCAGTGTTCTTAAGTGTGTTTGCATGACCTATTTTTCAATAAGGTAACATTCAAGGGTTCCAGCAATGAGGCTCTGGACTTATCTTCTTAGGAAGCACTAGTTAGTATATTACAGTCTGTCAGTACTCTCTGCCCCAAAATTCATGATTCTGCGACACACAAAGCATGTATACCCTATCCCAATGTTCTCAAAGGTCTCAAGTTATTACAGCGCTACTTCCACTCCAAGCCCAAATCTCATGTATATATTGTCCCAAGCATCCCACATTTTATCATCTACATTTTCTTAAAAAGGCATGAGTAAGATTATGGGCATGACATGTTTTAAGGAACATTTCCCCTCTATCTGTGGATGTGTAAAATTTAAAATAAGTTATCTACTTCCAAAATACAATGGGGGACAGGCATAAGATAGAAATTTTCATTTCCAACTAGAAATAGCGAAGAATAAATCGGATAAATTACATTAGGTTTCAAGGTCTGAGATTCATGTCCTGAAGCTCAGTGCTCCATCCTATGGGCCTATGGCTTTACCCTCTGTGCCTTCGATTCTGTCTGTGCTATCCTCCAACTCCAGCATCTGCCCTCAGGATCATATTTCCTTTTTCTTAAAAGTTAATGCATGTTTTTAGGCAAGTAGTTCTGTTAGCAGTTTCCTTCTTGTAGAACTTTGGAAGTCCGACAGCTTTTTTTCCACTTTTTTCTTTGTCACCGTATTGGTTCTTCAGTCAAATCTAATGGACTTCAAGAATTATGGCTTCTAGAGTAGTGAATAATATCTCTTGTTTTAGATACGTAGTCATGGTAATTTGTTTCAGAAGCTACAGGAAGCATATCCTTCAATATGAGAAATACTGTATAAATGGTTAAGATTTTTAAGATATTACACATCTAAAAATGACTTTTGTCTCTGCCTACACTTGGCTTGTTTGTTTAGGTATAGATTCTAGTTTCAGAGATGATTTTTCTCTCAGAAACTCTGTCTACCACAACTTGGAAAAAATGGTGCTTTGAAATAGGAACTACAATTCCATGACTGCAAGAAAATGAATTAATTCAAAACAACAATGATCTTGGAAGCAGATTTTTCCCTATTGCCTCCAGAGATGAGAACTCAACCAGCTGATACCTTGATTTCAGCCTGTATGGAGAACCAACTCATGTTTTAGTAGAATTGTGGCCTATAGAACTGTGAGCTACTGACTGAAAGTTGTTTTAAACTGTTAAATTTTCATATTTTTTTATGTAGCAAAAGAAAACAAATGCACCATTTTCTTATATTCTACTTTTGATAAATTGAAACTATTCTAATCAACATTAAATCTACTTTTTCTCTTCAGAAAGATATTTCAAATCTTGACACATTGCTTTGAAACTTAAAAATTATATTTATTTGGCAAGATTCTTGTTTTCTTTTTTAGTAATTGGTAAATTTTTATAATGAGTTTTTGGGGTGGGGCTGGAAAGCTTTTTTGAACCTTTAATTTTTTTTCCCCTGCAAAGTCTTTCTTAAACTCCCATATATTACTTAACTTTTCTTATGACAGAGGCAAAATAACCAAAACCTGAAGAGAAAAGGTTTATTATTTAGCTCACAGTTTGTAGAGGTTTCAGGTCATATTTGGCTGGTTCCAATGCAAGGTGTCATAGCAGAGGGGCATCACAGAGGAGAAGCAGTTCATGGTGGGAAGAAGGCAGCAAAACAGCCAAGTAGTAAGTAGCAAGTGACTGTGGCAGCTCCTCTTTCTGTCCCTTATAGTCTATCTAGGCTATACACCTTTGGGACAGGTAGGATTCACACCCAGGGTGGGCCTTTCCAGTATTCACACCCAAAACTATGCCAAAGCATTCAGTGGACTAGTTTAGTAGTCATACACCCTTGCTAGTGGTATTACACACTTAACCCCAGTATCACACACTCTAGATCCAGCCACTTGTGACTATTTCAAAGCTACTCAACACTGAATTTTGGTCCAAAGAGTTTCTTTTTTGAGTTCCCTTTCATGTGTGTCTTTTAGTTTTGCATATCTGACTCACCTCTTGGTCTCTGTGGGTTTTAAAAAGTTTGTTTTGTTTTTCTTTTGTTATGTTAGTCATCAAACCCAACACCTTGAGCATGCTAGGCGAATATCCTGCCAATGAGCTGTAACAGAAATCCATATGCTATTGGTCTCTGAATTCATGCAGAGAGAAACTGTATATTTTATTCACTATTATATCAGTGTTATTAAGTTAGAACCTGTTGCAGTTACAGATATAATTATCACTGAATAGAGTTGGTTGAATATGTAGATGAGTTGATAACTACATAGGGGAGAGTGCTTCTTTCAGGCTGTGGGGTTCAAAGCAAAGGTAAACTATATGAGAGAATATTGCTGAGGATAAGTGCTTGACTTATAGAAAGCAAATGAGAACTATCAAATAATTTCTGAAAAATATGACATAGACAAAAGATCTGCCACATCCTTGCTTTGAATGCTTTAGTTTTCTTTAGAGTAAGCTACTTCTTAGTGCTTGTATAATTTTAAGCATGATTTTCTAATATTTAAAATAGTTAATTTTTTATTTATAAAATTTGCATCATTGTATCTTACGCATTGACTAAGAGTTGCTTGAAATACATGTGTAAAGCCATTAGTATACTATTTACCTCAAATATTGAATATAGTTATTAGAGAATAGTTTCTTTCCTTCACTCTCTCCTCTCTGGACTGCATTGATTAGATACAAGAAAGAGGTATCTGCTAGCTAAGAAAAGCCTTAAAGTAGAATAAGTTACCATGGGGCACTGAAATTTGCTTTTGTAACTGCCTTAAATATTAGGATGAATTTATCTGTCAGATCTTGATTGACTATAAGCTGGGCTGCAGATTAAATAGACTCTCAAGGTCTCTCTCAGGCTTGGACTCTAAAGAAGGAGAATAATGTTACTTGCACAAGAGATATGATTGATAATGTAGAATCATACTACTTAGTAATAGCTGAAGGGTTGTAATTGCTTTAAAAACCAGACTCATCTTGTAAGGCTTAGGGTATATTAGCAAGATACCTCAGTGTAACTAAGAGTCAAATTTATACATGCAATGTCCTCGAAAGTGGGGGATTTTATTTTTATACATTCTAGATTCATCAACATATAGTGCTTGTCATGACGGGCAATACAGACTATTACCTATTTTAGTTAATTAGTAATTAAGTGGCTAAAAAGAGAACTGCAGTGCTTTCTTGTTACAGCAGGCAAGAGACATTTAAAATCACTCAGCATCCTGACATTAGTTTTAGCTCATAGTCTTTCTTAGGTTAATCTTCTTTTTTTCCACTCACAAAATAATAGACAATCTGCTATATGCAAAGAAATATTAACTTGTATTAACTTATATTTGATTTATTTGGGATTGTACTCAAGAGCAATATCACTCCAACCTCTTTTTCTTTTTTTTAATTTGAATCTTGACTTACTAAGTGGTGACTTCTTCTGACAGGTTAAAATTGCCAAAACTGAGCAGGAGGGAGAGGTCATATTTACCTGAAAAAAATCAGCCAATGCTTCCTAGATGAGATGCCACGGCAGCTGTATAGTACAAGATGCTAAGAAACCTCAGAGTTTAAAGTAAGCATGGTGTGTGTCATTAGCCGAGGCATACAACCTTTTCAAGTTACAGTGAAAAACAAGCTTGACTGGATGGGTGGATTTATCAGTGGTTGTAGAAGTTAAGGGTAGGGTAGAGAAGTAATTTCTGGGCAACTCTGAGTTTCTCTTCTCTCCAACGTGGCTCTATATTGGCTAATTCCTACTTGTTCTACCAATGCTTTCATTTGTCATCTCCTCAGGAACTCTTTGACTTTCTTGTACATTAAGCCTCTTGTTTTTTGTCTACAGGCTTCCCTTTAAAATGCTCAGAACTTGTCTAGGGCAAAAGCTGCAGAGATTTGGGTCTGGCAGCTATAACAGTTCAGTGTAGTGGATTAGGTTTGTGTTGAAATTATTTTCTACAAAAAAGACCATCTCAGTCATATGATCAAAGGTGTTCTTTGCTATACAAAGCCTGACCAACTGATAAGATTGTGAATAGTCTTTAGATCAAATTGGTTTCTCAGCGATTCTATTGAAAGTGGGTAGTAAAAAGAGGACATATTTTTCAGAGTTTTATGGGAATTGAGTTCAAATGCTGAGTCCCAGTTGGCATCAATTCCTCAGCTCATATAAGAGATTTTTCACGATTCCAGTTAAGTTTTCCTTGTGTAGAGCAGTGGGTGACAGATATCAAGTAATGGTTACAGCCATGGAACTATCATCCAGACTGGACATTTTGGGCACTTAGAAACTATAAAGCTCAAATTAGTAATCTTTCCTCAGAAAGGAGGGTAAATTTCCTTTAAACAAAATCTTCTACTTTGTAAGCAAATAAAGTGAATAAGGAACTTTCTAAAAGCCTATTTGAAAGGAGGAGTTGAGATGTAACAACTTTCATGGAAGCCTTATACTGAGACAAGTCTCCCTGGGTTAGCTTTGTCAGTGCTCTAAAATGGGAGAGAACTTGTGGCCACTTAGGAAAAAAGAATATTGTCACTCAGAGAAGATCATCCTTGGACTTATATAAAAGATTTTTATTTCCTACAAGGTTTTGAATTATATGTATTGGTTTATATCTAAAATGTTTCCCCCAAAGTCTTTGATTTAGAAGTGGGGCTCTTGGAAGGTGACTGCATCATGAAGTATCAGACTCATCAGTACATTAGCCCATCACGAAAGAGTTGTTTGAAGTTGGGCCTGCTGGAAGGAAGTAGGTCACTGGGGTCGTGACCAACAAGGGTGTATTCTTGTTTGTAGATCCTCCTTTCTTTGTCTTTCTCCCTGCTTACCGACCTCCATGTTTTGAGTAGCTTTTCTCCAATACAGCTTTCCATCATGGAGCCAGCCAATCATGGACTGAACCCCTGAAACCAGGAGCCAAAATAAACCTTCCTCCTTTAAGTTACAGGTGTCAGGTATTTTATCTCACCCATAAAAAAGTAACTAGTACAATAAGTATTGAACTTTAAAACACACTTTTTAATAAGTTGGTGATGAACTCTTAAAGAATTTAGTTTCTTGGGTAGATGAAGAGCTGAAGTAATAATTATAGTTTATATTTTTCCAGATAGCTGAGTTGCTTACAGAATGCTATCTGTAGAGTATTTTTATATACGCAATATCCAGGTGGAGTAAAGTATGAAATGTGTTTTGAAAATGAGCCATTGCTATGGCAAATGTTCTGATTTCCATGGCTATAATAATGTTTGCCATATTTATCTTCATTTCAATTTGTTTTATTTTCTTTCTGGTAATACAAACATGTGAAAAGATTTCATAGTTTTCAATATGGATTGGTTTTTAACTTGTTATAAATAAACATTTATTTGTATTTACATGGACTTTTTCCACTGGCAGTTTCACTTGTAAAATTCAAAGCTATCGCCTGTGCTTTACACATTAAGTAAAAAGGTGAACATTCTTTTCTATGATGTTAAAAAATTTTATTTTACATTGTTGCCTGTTGATTGTAGGGGGTTGGGGAAGAAAAAGCTCATGGTGATTACTGTTTATAAATAAATGTATCTTGACAGTTTGATACTTTCTCAGAAAATTTCTATCCCAAAGTAGAAATAGAGGAGGAACCTTTTTGTTTAGGAATTTATCTTAATGTCTTAAGACATGTTTTTCACCTGCAATTTTTTTCTCTAACATATTAAATTGATGAGCAACCTGAAGACAGTTTAACAAAACCATTCTTTGAAAACTGCAAAACAAGTATTTGGGTAGACATTTCTATTGTCAGCTATGAAAAGGACTGATGAGAATTGATTTTATAATAGAAGAAACAGTTCTAAAAAGTATCTAATTCTGCTTGTATCAAGCATTTTTCTGCTTGGTGGTCCTTAGCAGAAGTAGCTGTATGCAGAAGCCTTAGAAATAGTCTTGGTCTATAGAAGTGAGGGTAAAGAATGCTTTACTTCACATACATTGAAACAATTTTTGCCTTTCACTTGGACCTACCATTAGGTGACCTCAGGCAACTCCAAACTTGTCAGAGACATTTTCATAAGGTTGAAAAATGCTCAATAAAGGTGAGTTGAGATTTAAGAACTTTTTGGGAAAAATGAAAAAAAGAACATAAAAATGGGGATATCTGTATCTCTACATCTTCTATATTTATAGATGTAGATATCAACTTCAAAGGTGCTATGATTGCCTTCCTCACTAATGCTTTCCCTAAAGCTTTGTCATACAATGGGGAAGGGTGATTTCTTTCTTTTATGAAAGGGAAACGGACATCCTTTTAACTCAATCTTATTCATGTAGAACACTTTAAAGATATTTGCTTAAAGGGCATAGAAGTACAATAAAAGTGGTTTCTAAAATATTGAACTTTGCCAGCAAATACCTGAAAAAATAATCTATTCTTGATCAACTTTATGTAAACACTCTATCTCATTGTTTATCAAGAAGATACTTTAAGTTTTACATCACCTTTATCTTTGTACTGGGCACTTTGTTGGACTGGCTAACTCATAAGAATTCTCAGGAAGACTGAACTCATTTAGCACTAATCAAAGAAAAATTTAATTAGAAATATGATACATTGGCTGGAAAATAAATCATATAATAAATTCTGAGCTTACTGGAAAGGATTTGGAGTTACAGTCTAATTTGAATAATCCAGCTCTCACTGTCTCTCGCTGTCATTTGTGTGAAAATTGCTTCTCTGTTATTTGTGTGAAAATGAAAGCAACCCTGTAGCTGCTGGTATGTTTTCACTGGCACTTGAAGTCATTTCTGAATAAAAGGAAATAAAAAGTTAGAGAGCTTAGAATGAAAGATTTTCAGAAATGTTTTTCTCTTTGAGATTTCTTTATTCCTATAACCTTTGTAGGATTACAAATAGTGTGCTCCAGGCAAATCAGTGTTAACAATCCTGAATCCTTTGTGCATATGGAAATGAAAGGTGCCACTGACCCTATTTGCATGGATATAGTACAATTGGGATTACAGGGATGGGGAAATGAAAGGTGAATAGGATGGTGATCTGTCATTTAAGGTAGTGGTCACCTTGTAGTGCAAGAGTCACAGACTTAAATGCCTTTAGGGTACTCTGAGTATCCTTGTGAGTTGATGAACACAGCCCTCATAGAAGGAGTCTCACCTTCAGAAATTATTACATTACAAGGAATGAATACACCCTCAGTGCGGAGATTCATCAATAAATGGATGATCTCCCAGATCAAAGCTCAAGATGTTTCTAGAGGAGATAGCAGGATATAGGCACTCAAAAACATAACATTTATTAGTGTTTTACTATAAAAAATTCCTAGATAAGCAAATCAGGAGGAAAATAAGGCATATAATCTGGACAAACATTCATCAGTCAATAAAAACAAAAGATGACAAGATCAGAAAGCAGATTTTAAGACAGTCATCATAAACTTCCCCAAAATTAATATTAAATATTACCAAAAGAAAGTTGTTGAATAAGGGAATCTAATTAGAAATAACATTAAAAAGGAAGCCCAAATTTTGTTCGTTAATCATGTCACCCAAAATAAAATGCACGAGTTTTGAAGGGTATGTGTGTGTGAGTAATTTGAAAGTGTAAAAATTAATTATGTTGGACTTCCTGGCTCAATTGTGAAGCACATGAACCATCAGATGTAAGAACTATATTTTAGAGGAAGCAGAGGGTTTTCTTAATATGCTTTCAGTGATTGTATGACTTGAGCATCATATCCACAGTACACATAAAACTTTAGCTCTTTTAGAGGTAACAAATTAAAATATATGGGATATGTTTGAATCTTTAAATATAGCATTCCTATAGAATTATTCAAGTTCAAAAGTTGATCTTCAAAAAATAGAAGGAAGTAATTCATGTTCATAGCTTTGCTGTTACATAACAACTATTCGAAAGTTAAGATAATTTCAGAGAGTTAAAAAATGAAAGGAAAAGATTCATTGAGCAGGCACTCAACTCCTGTGAGACAAAGCTCACACAGCTCCTCCAGCTTACTCAAGTGTTTTCAATTTAGAGAAACTTGTACTCTGCAGATCTTGGTAAGGGGGAAAATCTAATTCTTTCAATATTGAAAAATATGCTCTGTAGTTTGTAAATAATCAATTCATATTTTAATGGTCTTGATCCAAACCCATTTGCAAACCCATTTTTGATTAATAAATTAACTGGGTTTTGCTGTATCTTTGTGAGCATACATAAGGCTATTGATAGATCATCAGACAATGCTCTTCAAATATTTTCCAGAAGACATGGCCTATGTGTTACTGTTTTCTAGGTTTGTACAAAATTGCCTGATCCTCGTCCTTAGCTTTCACCTTCCGTACTCCTGTGAAATAGCTTAAATTTTTTTTAAGTTGTTGTTTTGTTTATTTTTGGTTTGTTGACAGTGTTGTATCTCCATTCCTCTATGATGGCTTAGGATTGATTTTTCTTTCTAATAGGTTTTATAATGTAAAGCCACTATTCCTTGAGTCATGAAAACACATTTTGATTAGTTGCTACATAGAACACTGTCTTGTTGCCAGGACAAAATACCTGATACCAAAGAAGCGATTTACTGTAGCTCACAGTTCGTAGAGAGGTTTTAGTTCATAGTTGGCTGGCTCCAAGGCAGCATGACATGGCAGAGGGGCATTGTAGAGGAGAAACAGTTCATGGCAGGCAGAGGCAGAAAGGCAGAAAACTATAAGTAACTAGCAGCAAACCTTTTATCCTATCCATTCTACACACCCTTCAAGTGGATAGCATTCACACCTAGGGTAGGTCAGCCTTAATCTTAGTATCACACCACAAACCAATCACATTCTTGATCTAGCATCAGATAATCTAGATCCAGCCATCCCTGAAAAGCCCCACAGATGACTGCATGAGGCGTTGGGCAACATCTAGATACGTACCATAACATTCCTCCTCTTGCCCCCAAAGACTCATGTACATTAATGTATGCAAAAGACATTTAGTGCATCTCTAAGAGGTGCCAAAGTCTTCACAGTTCCAGCATTCTTAAAAAGTCCAAATCCAAAGTCTCCTCTGAGGTTCAAGGCAAAATCTTAGTTGCCAACACTTCCAATATACAGTGGCATTGCAGATAGACATTATCCTTCCAAAAGGTATAAATAGGGGGATACAAAGTAATGATGCCAAAGTATGTCCAAAATCTAGCAGGGAAAACGTAAAGTCACATAGTTCCATGTCCAGCATCAGAGACAGTCTATGACAAGATGTGAACCCCAGAGGACTTGGATGGCTCTACCCCTGTGGCATTGTTGGTGGTTGTAGATCTCATGGTTTCTCTTGGGCTGGCTCTGCTTCCTCCTCGCGGTTTTCCTCAGATGATCCACATTCCTGGTTTCTCCAAAGTTTTGGGGCCTCCACCACACCTTCAGCTTCATGCACTGCCCTCTTAGAGGCATACCTCCTGGCCTCTCAGACCTGCTTCTGATACCTGGGTGGAAGCTTTGCTAATCCCACAACTTCTGCATTTGGCCTGTGCCTAAAACCAGCGCTGTGTGGATGATGCCAAGGTCTGCCACCAGTTGCAGCAGTAGCCAGGCTTCCTTCTGCCTTGGCTGTAGAGGCTGAGCGCCTAAATCACTGAACACTCCAAACCCAATCCCAAGGAAGACTCTCCAGGTGGCCAGTGTTCTGGAACACGGTTCTGTAGGGCTTTCTCCTTAAATCAAAGTTATTCACCTTTGCGGCCTTGAGGCTGTGAAGGCTAGAGTCCTGCTGTTTTGTGTGATATCCTCAGGCCATCTTTTCCATTATCTTTTTCCTTCTCAGCAACAGAGTTCTCCTCTGCTGTGTATTTGTAGTGCACAGCTTAACTGGAGCGTCCTTTCTGGTAAAAAAGTTTTTTAAGTCTTTCTGTTTGTGTTGATTCTCAATATAGATCTGGCTAAAATCCCCCAACACTGCTACTACATTAGACTTTCTTGAAATTTCATCTGCAAGATCAATTAATCTACCTCCCTTACCTCTGAATTAGTCTCAGGCAAAGTTTCTGGACATAAGCAAAATGCACACCAATTTTCTGGCAAGGCATAATACACATCATCTGGAGTCTGACAGCCAACCCAGTCATTCTTCCTAGCAGAAATCTCCTGAGCTGGGCATTTACCAGCAGTATTTCTATTAGTATTCTGATCTTGAAAGCTCTGACCAGAATCTCCCATCAAGTACAGATTAGGGCATCCAAGGACTCTTTCTTTAGCAACCATCTTCAAAACTTTCCAATTTGTCCCAAGCCAGTTCCAAAGGCTCATGAGCCAGATGGTTATGTACAGTCTGCCTTAGTAACTTTTCTCATTGCTGAGACAAAATACCTGACATTCAAAGTAAAGGAGGAGAGGTTTATTGTAGCTCACACTTTATAGAGGTTTTAGTTCATAGATGCTGGCTCCAAGGCAACATGACATGGCAGAGGGACATTGCAGAGGAAAAATCGTTCATGGCAAGCAGAATGCAGCAAGCTACAAGTGACTAGCAGCAAACCTCCTTTTGTCCTTTTTATCCTATCTAAGCTACCCACCCTTAGGGTAGCACTCACACCCAGGGTGGGACAGCCTTTATCTTAGCATCACACCATGTATTTATCCCAACATCTCCTTCTCGATCCCACCAGCCCACGCACCCTAGATTTTAGCCACCTGTGTAAAACCCTTCTGATGACTAGAGGAGGCTTTGGGGCAAATTCTAAATAAAGCTGTAACATACACCTAATACACAAAGGAAGAAACACTGAGAGTTTCATAAAGGGCTCCTTATCCCACATCCCTGGAGCAACTCCGTAGATTCTTAGGTTCTTTTCAAACGTCTGTTTTCTGATCAGTAAAACAAGACTAATGTCTATTCTATTTTGTAGATATGCTAGAAAGATCACAATGAACGTTTTATTTTTATCCAATGACAAAATGTATGTTAGGCTTTCAAGATACTTAATGAAATTGTCAGTGTTGTTCCCAATATTGTCCCAAATGTTTTCCCTAATTTTTCTAGATGAAACTATATATTTAAGACTAAGAGCTTCTTAAGATGGCTCAGAAGACAGACCAATTTTCCCATGACAGTTTTCCTCTTACCAGAGTCAAAATAACTGTTTTCCTTTTCATGTGGGTGAATTAACTGACAAATGCCTAAATCCTTTCAGGAAAGATTTGGATTTGAAGAATTATTATGAAGGCTGTACAGAGTTCCTGTATACTCTACACCAAATTTCTCCTATTATTAAAGTCTTACATTAGTTTGGCACTTTGCTTGCAATGAACAAAACCAATAGATACATTATTCATTATACTACACAATTTAGGCAGATTTTTAAAATTTTTACCTAAGTCCGTGTCTTAGGCACTTTCTTGTAACGGCGACACAAATATCCAATTACTCACAACTGTAAGGAGGAAAGGTTTATTGGGCTCACAGTTTGTAGCAGTTTCAGACCGTAGTCAGCTGGCTCCAAGGCAGGGGAGCATGGGAGAGAGACATGGCAGAGGAGGTTTGCTCATGGCATGGCAGACAGGAAGCACAGAAAGATCAAGGGGAAAGAGAAAGAGATGTACCTCTCTAGGCCTCTTCGCTCAGTCACCACCTTGTCCACCAGGCTTTACCTCCCATTATTGCATTTATCTGTGAAGTCATCCGTGCACTAATCCACTCACAAAATCCAATCACCTCCTCAAAGCCTCAGTCATGAGCACGTGAGGCTTTTGGACGATCTTGGTATAAACCACGACAATCTCCACCCCTGTTCTCTGTTTCAAGGCCCTATCCAGAATACCGCAATGCATTTAGTACCACATCTCTTCAATTTCCTGTTGACCATAATTGTCTAAGACTTTCCTTATCTTGGAGGACCTCGATTCTTTTGAGTTCTGATCAGGTAATTTTGCAGAACGTATGTTACTGAAAATTTCCTGCTGCTGTTTTTCTTATGATTATACTGTCACACTGTTTCTCTGAGAAGGTCACAGAGGTAAATTAGCATTTTCATATTATTTCATGCTCACATACTATCAACATGACTTCTCACCAGTGATGCTAAACATGGTCACCTGAGTCCAGGAAGTAGGCGGCACATTTCCATGTTATAAAGTTATCTTTTTTCTTTCTTTCTATACTATTATTCTGTTTATCAGTAATATCATGAAGTATAGTCAGTACTTAAGAAGTGCAGCATTATGCTGTATCTTCTTAAGAGAAAAGGGTCTACATTAATCAGTTGAAGTTCTTATGCTGGAGAGATTTTTCACTTTTCTCCTATGTCTATTCAGCCATTTACTTATTGTTTTAAATTCACTGTTTTATTTATTTTGCTCAAATTTCTCCAGCTTTGGCCATTGGGAATTCATTCATGTGCCACCTAGACTGCTAGGCTCATTTTCTGTTTATCTTGCCTCCATCCTAATATCAGCCAATTCTTCCTTTAATTGCAGAATGGCGTTTGAGACCAAGATCTTGTGATACATATGCTTATTGCATTTGTTCCTAGATCTTCTCAAACGGACAATGCTGGACACACGTATATTAACCCACGTATATTCATATATGTTTAGATAATTCTATATGTAGCCTTTCCATTTTTATATTATGCTATTATAGATGATATACTTGATTATATATTTTAATTTTTGTTTGTATAGTTGCATATTAATGATAAAATCAATGTATTGTATATAATTAAATGTTATATTAAGCTAAATATGACTTCATAATCCCCCTTATCAAACTGATCATTTTATCTTTGTTTCTTATTTATATGTAATGTCCCACCTCCACAGCAGGAAATATGGATTCCATTAACCATTACTATATTAGTTTCCTATTGTTACTCTAACATTATTTAATGGCTTAAACAACACAGACTCATGATCTTAACAGTTCTGAAATGCAGAAATGTAACAGTATCACTGTACTAAAATCAAGATATCAGGAAAGCTTCTGTGTTCTTTCTGGAGGCTCTAGTGGCTAATCCATTTCCTGTCTTTCAGTGTCTACAGGTCACATTTCAATATTTATAACAGCTTTCTTTCAACCACCCTTATCTCAATTACTTTTCTTGTTCTTGAGACAGAATACACAACACACAAAGTTGAAGAAAGAAAGATTTATGTAGCTCACAGTTTTTAGAGGTTTCAGGGTATAGTTGCCAAATATTTAGCAACATTCTTGGAAATAGTAGATATTTAGTAATATTTGTAGGTTTAATAAATGGCATAGTGAATTGTTTATTTGAAAATCCATCCTCTCAAGAGCTTAGATTTGTATTAGGAAATTCTCACAAATTCTAGACCACTTGTCAATACATTTTCCTTCACAAATGCATCTTTCTTTTAATTTTTCTTATTTAAACATGATTATTACATTGAAAACATAAACTAAAATTAGATAAACTACTGGCTAGGGAAAAACTAAATTTATTAAGTGAACTGATTATCTAAAGTAGCCAAAGATATTCCAGTCTTTGAAAAAAAAAAATGAAACAAACTTTGCCATTTAGAAAACCACATGGAGGAGCTGAGTTGACAGACAAGTTTCTAATTTTTTAAATTAATTTTATTGGTTCATTTTAGGTACACAGTATAATGACATTCATCATTGGGAATTTGCACCTTTATGTAATCAATCTTGCTTCTTTTCTTCCCCATTTCCCTGCCCTCCCTTCAACCCCTCCACCCGTTCCTATTTGCAAAGACTTTGTTTCCATTTTTTCATTTTCTCATATTAATTCCATTCCCTTCTTTCCTTTCCCGTACTAATATATTCTTTAAGGGGTGCACTCTGACATATACAAATAGACTTCTCCCATGAAGTAAAAAACATGGCATTTTTCCACCACAATGGGCAAAATATCTTTCTTTTCTTCCAATAGCTCCTAAATTCTAGATAATTTGAAAAAAAGAAAAAGCCACAGCAAAAGGGCTCAGAGAAACCAAAGTCAAGTCACTGAGTTTAAATTGAAATACAATAAAGGAGAGTGGAGAAAAATAACTAAAATGGTAAGGAATATTGAAATTTGAACAAACAGTCGAGATTCAAATTTTGCTACACATTCCTAGAGAAGCTAAACCTGTTAAGCAATAATATCAGTAGGAATTTACACTAAAACATACAACAAAATTAATTTATTTACAAAATATTCTCATTATAGATAAGCAATTTATCAATTAAATACAAATATTAGCATACAGCAATTAAAGCTTCTGTTGCAGCATTTACTTTTCATAGTAACCTGGCATTCTAGCTGTACTATGCATAATAAAGTGTAGCTTTTTATTAAGGTCAAAGTAACTGTAGAAAATAATTCAAAATGACTGGCTCTTTTTAACAACTGCCAAAATTGAAGTCACGTTAGTAGTGGAAATAGCTTGTGCTGAGTCACACAATGGCAGCATGGAGACTAGATCTGAAATCAGCAGAGTCCCAGCAAAAGATGTTTTTCTCCCGTCATTCTCCAGCACATGCAAGCACACTCATTTCTAAAGCCATTTAAATGAGGTGGAATTAGGCTCTTCTCTGAATCATGGCACCTAAATGAAAAAATTACCTGCAAAGTCTACAGAATATTTTCAGAAGGTTCTTATGACATGTTTCATCAAAAATGTGGTTCCCAAGAAAAGAATGATCTCACTCCTCTCTCTCTCTCTGTCTTCTTTTTCTCTTTCTCTCTCTCTCTGTTTTCTTTCCCCCACTCTTCCCTCACTCCCGCGCTCTGCCTTCCTCCCTCCATTGTCTGTCTCTGTCTCTCTCCCTCTGCCTTTTATCCTGCATCCCCCACCCCGCCCGACTCACCTATTCTATCATCTCCTGATTGTCAGGAAGTAGCAAGTGCCTATCGTGGTGGCTCAGACAGATAAGTGAAGCTTTAGTGTGAAAAACCGATTCCAGCATTTCATCTTTTATTAGTTATAGGGAAAGTACCCTTATATATTTTGCTTCAAGATTTCAGCAGAGAAGAAATAAGAGTTATATATTATACCTCCTTAATTTATTTCAGTAAATGCAAGCTCAGAAAGACTAGTGACAGTTACAACTGGAGCTACAATTAGCTTGGGAGATGTAAGAAATAAAATTCTTAATATTTGGGATTATAAATTGATAAATTATTTAGAAATGTGCCAGTATGTAGGCTAGAATGGTAAACTTAGCCAGAAATCCCAAAGAAGCTAACGTTCAGTTTGGTCACTGATAGATTTCTCAATTGTAATGCAAAATGATTCATGGTTGCCTAATTTCAGTACTTCTGAACTGATTTCCTTTGTGTAGTTTCTACATGTCAGCACCCTCTGATTAATATATCTTCATAGTTATTTAAGATTCCTAAAACATTTATTGATGTGATCAAGTTATTTCTTATAGTTTTTCTGCAAAATACATTATACTTATAATTAGACATATACTGTGCAAAAATGAGGATCAAGCTAATAAAAACTTATTTCTGAAATTCCAGTTTAAATTTCAGTAAACTGTTTTATTCTTTTCTTTCTCATTGAGTTTATTGGTACATTTTAGGTATACAGTACAGTTACATTCATCATTGAGATCTTGTACCTTTACATGACAGGTCTTGGTTCTCATTTTTTCCCCATACCCCTGCCCTCCCTTCACCCCCTCCTCCCTTCCCTATTTACAAAAACTTTATATCCATTTTTCGTTTTCTCATATTTTTTTCTTTTCCCTTAAACCATTTTATTCTGCTAAACATTCAATTCAAAATATAAAAAACACAACAAATATTAACAAAATGAAATTAAAACATATTTGGATTTCTCCTGTAGCAAGTTACAAGAAACGTGACAAGGATCTTATTCTTCTTTTGCCTTTCCTGCTTTTGTAAAAAGTACAAGAAATACTCACCTTTACTTGAAGTTGCTACTCATCAGCTGATCTGTTTTACAATATCACCTGACATGGATTTAACTGATGGAGTTTAAAGTACTATATTGATCTGCTGAGGGTGTTTTTAAGTACGGGTAGATTGAAAAAAAGACATAATTCAGTGTCCTTTGAAAATCACCTAATGAGACAAAAATCTGAAACTTTTCCTTAGTCAAC
Organism: Fukomys damarensis; assembly: GCF_012274545.1. Classification (NCBI taxonomy): domain Eukaryota; kingdom Metazoa; phylum Chordata; class Mammalia; order Rodentia; family Bathyergidae; genus Fukomys; species Fukomys damarensis. Next base: position 13,119,780 of record NW_022900916.1, read on the forward strand.
TCATCTAAATTCCAACTTTCATGTGTATGTGTGTGCGTGTGTGTGTGTGTGTGTGTGTGTGTGTGTGTGTTTCTCTCAGCTGTTGCCATTAAAATGTTTAATTGTTACTGAGCATTTTGATATATTTTTAGACTACCTCTGCAACTGGTAATATGTGCACTTACCTTTCCAATTAGACCTATAACTGAAAGCGGATTCACCTTCTAACAGGTAAAATAGGTAGGTTAGGAGTCATGTATTTGCATGATGGGAAAGTACTGAGAAGCTTCATCTTCTTTAAACAGAATTACAGTTTGCTTATACCTGGAAAGTATTTCTTAGAGTTCGGACTTTGATGCTCTGTACCTAAGACTATGAGACAGCGGTCTTGGGAGAAATCCCTAGTGGTCATTTATCCTTCATAGAAACACTACAATTTCTGACCAGAGATCAAATTTTCTGAGTAAAGAAAGATGAAAAACTTAAGAAAGGCTTGAGGATATGATGGTGGAAATGACATCAACAGTGATACAGATAAGGACTATTATTCAAATATTGAAATATCACCGAATTTCCCTACTTCAGAGATTAACTTTATTTTTCTTTTGAGGTCAGATCTAACTTATTTGTTTAAACATTCATATTTTTTAGTGGAGTCAGAATCAGAAGTAGAAGCTCTGAGAGAGGACAGCCTGCAGCTCCTGGCAGTGTGTTCCTGGCATTTTTCTTTGGCTTCCTTCATTCTCTTGGCCAAAAGTTCAGCTTGCTCTGGAGCCTCTTCTTTGTTTTTTTTTTTTGTACACTGCTTCTTCAGCGCAATATGGTGGTGTTTGTGTTGAAGGACTCGTGGAGTAACAAGATGCTGGATCTTGGGTGTTTTGGTCCTGGGTTTCTTACCTTCCTTGTTGAAGGATTTTTCTGACAACATACTGGCAGACATGGTCTTCTTTAGAGATATTGAAAACTTTGCAAATTTTGCTCACTGTTTTGGGCGTAAGCAGGAAGGCACAATGATATCAGTCAATCCAAGAATATCCTTCACTCCTTTTTCTACAGTAACCAAGCTGAGAATGCTCGCTTTGGCATCCACAATGCAACCCTGAACAGATTTGCATTTTTTTTTCTCTTTTGGTCCTGGGGATCGAACTCGGGTCCTTGTGCTTGCCAGGCAGGTGCCGGAACCACTGAGCCAAATCCCCGGCCCTGCGCTTTCTTTCCAGTTCTTGGTCTGTAACAGGAATGCCCTTTACCCATTAGCAAATGCACTCAGGCGTGAGTCCAGACACCCAGCTTCATGGAGAAACCTTGTCTGCCGTTCCCACCACTGATTCAGCCCACATAACCTTTCCATTCTTCACCCAGTTCGTCAGCTGCGACCTCTGCTGCCATATACTCCTCACAGAAAGTACAGTTTTTGTTCATTGTCCACCTCAAAGACTTTCTGGCAGCCAGTGGCTGGGAAGGAGATGTTCAGCTTCACCTTGAAGCTACTGATTGCCCTTTCGGCATCGTGAAAAAGAGACAAGATTAGCTTTACTTTGTCTTCAGACAAAAGCTATTCCCCAAGAAGTGGATAGTTTCCTCTAAAGGACATTACTAACCGTTTTTTAAGTGCTAGATGTCTACTTAGAGAGAAGATTGATTCTAAGGTGTTATTCTCTGGTTAATTAGTTGGGAGGAAGGGAGAGCGTCCTTGATTCTGCTTCAGTGGTTTTGTGTTCTTAAGAAGAGCTCAGTCACTCTTAATGATAGTCAAGGTGAGCTCCCATTTAACCAGTGGTGAGCATGTAAACAAACATGACTTGGAGTTACCTTGGACTCACCAGTTAACACACCCAGCCTGACTTACTGAAGGCTGGCTGTAACTAGGTCAGTACAGCTGAGGTCTGGATATTTACCTGGGTACATGCTATAGATAAGAAGAGGCAGCTAAAACTGTAATTCTGCAGAGAGCAGAGGGGACATTCATCACCACCACATTTACTGGGCACAGTGACTTCAAAGGGTACTAAGTAAACCTTTGAAATGAGTCTGATCGCTCACTTAAATGGAGCTTCACACATCTCAAATCATATCTTCAGTCTGTCATTGTTATGAGTAATCTAAATACTTAGCTTTTTGCTAGTAAGGATTCAAGTAATAGATGCTATTAACATGTCTGTTATTAAAAGAAGAATGAGAAAGTTACATGGGCTAGTGAGCTTCTTCGTGATAGTTTTGTTTTAATGACTTGTGGATTTTGAGTTTTAAACTTTCCTTTGCGTGTGCGCTTGCCTGTGCATACATGTGCTGATAAAAAGGATGAGGGAAGCATTTTGGGCAACAGAAAACAATTCTAAGAAGGGAATTGTTTTGACAATTTGAGGTATTATCAGAAAACTGAAGGAGAGAGATTCAGCCTTGCCAAGGCAGTAAACAGGGATAGCTCTGGAAAAATCTCAGCAAAGGAGTTGACCGATCTTTCTTACGTCCTGGAACTTACATGTCTCCATCAGTCCATTCCTTGGCTCTTTTTCAAGTTTTCATTTCCTAGGAGAGACAGGATTGATGCAGCTTTAGTCAGGAGTTTCTGAGCCGTCCAAAAATATGTGTCTAATACAATGTTACATCGTCAAATTTAAAAATGTTAAAATATGGGGCATAATTAGACATCTTCCAAGCAAATCTTAGAGTTTTCAAAACACAGACCCTGAGAAAAATGCTGAATCCAGAAACTTTATATGAAAGTTCATCCCAGACAGTAGAGAAATACAAAGTAAAGGAAAGGAGGTCAATAAATTTATATCTAAAAGATATTTGCACTCGTCTGTTTACTGAAGCACTATTCACAGTAGCCAAGATATGGACTCAGCCTAGCTGTTTGTCACCAGATGAATAAAAATATATATACATATACAGAGTGAAATATTATTGAGTCATAAAAAATGAAATCCTTTTTTTTGCCATAAAATGAATGAACCTGGAGGACATGATGATAAGTAAATGAAGCTACGAAAAGACAAATATCACAGGATCTTAATCGCATGTGGAATCCAAAAGTTGATCTGGTCAAACTAAAGAGTAGAATAGTGGTTACCAGAGGTAGCGGGGATAGTGAGATGTGCGGAAGGTAATGAGAGGTAGAAAGTAACAATAGGAAGAATAAATGTTGCTGTTCTACCGCACAGCAAAATGACTGTGGTGAGAAATATTGAACTGAAGCTGGGCATGGTGGCTCATACCCATAATCGCAATACTCTGAGAAGCTGTGGCCAGAGGATTGCAAGTTTGAGTTCAGCCTGGGCAACATAATGAGATCTTGTCTCAGAATAAGAAAGAGCTGAGGATGTAGCTCATTAGGAAGGCCCTGAGTTCATTCCCTAGCCACACACACACACACACACACACACACACACACACACATACACACACACTAAATATATATCTTAGCGTGTGTCTGAATATACACATAGATCGATAGAGTGAATTTTTAAAGTAGCCAAAAGATTTTCAGTGTTCTCACCACGAAGAATTGATGATTCTATGAGATGCTGGATGAACTGAATACCCTCATCCGATTGTTACACAGTGTATGCATGTTTTAAAACATCATACTATACCCCACAATGATGTATAAATATTGTGTCAATTAAAAAATAGATGTGTATTGTATCAAGTAAGTAGCTGCTTCAGACAAATAGAGTTGAATAGCACTAAGGTTCTGAGAAATGATGTAGGGCACACAATTCAGTTGAGTCATCAGTTGAGCTATGTTTTGGGCACCACTAGTTTCCTTACCCATTAATCCTGATTGCACAAAGATAGAATAGAAGTCAGCAGTCAGCCAAAACTTGAGTTCAGTAGAGGGTTGTCCCCAGGCAAGGATGTGGTACATAGCTGGGAGAGGGGGTATCAGAGCAGCAGGAATAGCAGGTGCCATGTTGAGAAAGTGCAGCAATTCATATGTGTCATACAATTTTCACCTTTGCTAATCCCAACAAGAATTGGAGAACTAATGTTGTTAAACAGATTCTTTAAAATAGTAAGCTTTTGAAAGCAAATTTTGCATATCTTTTCAACTGTTGTAAAATGGGCTAACTAATGGTTTTAACATTTTGATAAATGGAGTTGTCCTTGGAGGCTTTTTAGAAAGGCTCTAGTGACAAAATATATAAACACAAGAAAACTTTGGAAGGTAGATTTGACTATCCAAAATACGATTTACAACAAGCAAATTATAGACCATACACGAAGGCTATTGCAGTTAGTGTTAGGATTTGCTTATGTTTCTTCTATATTTATTTTTATTTGTCCCGATTCCAAGATTGCCTCCAGCTCTTTCCGTCTATTTATTGTTGAGAGTTAATTAGCCAAGGACTAACACACAGGACAGGTTGAGCGACTCCCATCATTACTGACGCAGATGCATGGGGGATAACAGTGACATCAAGTTGCACCTAGGAAGGACAGAATTACTGATGCTTCAATTCAGTGAATCTGAGGAGCACGGGGCAGTGGTATCAGGAAGGTGTCATAGAGAGGCATAAAATATCATCCTTTGCCTGAGTGTGGAATATAATCGGGTATGGGTAGATTCAAAGATATAAAAACAAATTTGGAAGCTAAGCATGCAAAGAAATGAGTGTTAGAAACTAAACTTGTGGTCATTTTGGCAAGGAGGTAAAAATACAAATCAAATGAGAATTGAGATAATTTGTTCCATAATATTTGATTGAAAATATTTAGCAAAATAGGAGAGCTTAAATCTATGCTTACAGAATGATAAGAATGTTGGTCATTGATCATTTTCCTTTTACTAGTTTATAATAAGCTATTAAAATTATCCTCTTTATTCACATGTGGACAGTCATTATAGAACTTTTCCAAATTAACTCTTGCTAATTCCTTGCTAATTTTTTCAATCAGTTTGTTAAACTGCAGGCGGCACAGCAAATCACTCAATGGAAGACAATTATTTTTAAAAAATTCCTCTACTTTGTTGGTAAGTTTATAAGCCCAATTTAAATCAAAATCATAGTTTTCAAATCTAAAATAATTTTATTGTAGATTTGAAGGATGAAGGTGCAAAGCTGGATCATTATAATAAGAAAAGAACTAGAGCAGTATCGATGCTAAACTATCCAAACTATTGTGCTGTTGTCATATAATGGAAGCCAGACAAACAGAAGAGAAATAACCTCATGCATTCATATTCTCTCTCCCAGCTCTGTGTCTCTTTCTGTGTGTCTCTCTCTGAGATAAATGGGGAAACTTAGATCATACAACATATACTTTGATACCAGTGGGTACTGGGAAAAATAATGTTTGATCTGTATACCAGCTACAGTATTTTATTCAAAGAAAAACATATGTAGTTTCATGAGTAATTGATAAAAAATAAAACTATAAGGACCTTATAAGATACATCAGAACATTTATTTACCATCAAATAAAATATGACTTATAAAAGTAAAGAGATAATAATGCCCATATGTAACTCAAACTCAATAAAGTTTAATAATGGAGAAAAGTAGAGAATATTTGTGAAGTAGAGAAAAGCAATATTACATTTTAAAAATCATATATGAATGAGAATGAATGGCTCCAAAGAAACAAATAAACTGGACAGTAAAAGTTGAGTACAGATGCTTAATGAAATTGTGGAAAAATGTTTGATTTTTCTTCTACTTAGATATGCAAATACATTGGTTTTTACTTATTGAATTCATACATAATAGAAAATAGTTTAAACTTGAATGTACCTATATATTAGTCTGTTCTTTTTAGATTATTTTCCAAATTTTAGTCTTCTCCTTGTTCTCCAATACCTGTTGCATTAAATTCCCTGCCATGTTTTGAACATTTGATTCTCATAAATATCCAACAAAAGTAAGCATTTTAATGCACATAAATATGCACACAAGTTAGTTGCAAGACACCACAGAGTTGATCTTGTGAATTTCAGCCACCCTGTGTGTTTTCTCAAATTTGCTCTGCAATAACCCCAAATCTGAATCTCTTTATCTTAGCAGGTAAATCAAATTACAGAAGCCTTAAAAACAAGGAAAAGGAAGTTATCAATTTGTCATTGCACTCCACAGAAAGGATACGTTATTTGATGAGAGCAGAGAATAACAAAGCTTGGATTTTTGGCAGTGATTTGGAAGGTGATTTGGCCGGGAGGGGATCACAAAGAAGAGGAGAGTTTCAAATATTGCACTCCACAGAAAGGATATGTTATTTGATGAGAGCAGAGAATAACAAAGCTTGGATTTTGGCAGTGATTTGGAAGGTGATTTGGCCGGGAGGGGATCACAAAGAAGAGGAGAGTTTCAAGAGTGAAAGAGATGAGAGCTAAGAGCAATAATTGTCAGAGAAAAGCAAAGGTGTTTGAACAGAAAATATCTATAGGAATGACTTGAAGATATACGTATAGGAGGGAACTCAATTAGTTCTAAAAATGACTATAACTTTTGAGTCTATATTTAGCATATGTCAGTAAATTGATGACATTAACAAGGATAAGCATTATTCTGTGATGTTCTTTTCTAAATAGTTCCAAAAGTGCAGAAAGTACAGTAAAGCTTCTAGTGAATCAAACTGCAAAGATGATCATTTTTTTTCTCTTTATGTGCCAAATATCCTCAAAGCATAAATCTGCAAATGCAACAATGTGGTAGGTAGTGCATGTGTCCCATACATAAATGTGCTGATATTTCTTTGGTATAATTTTGAATAAAGGTAGATGTAAAGCTGAAAATACTAAAAGTAGAGAAGGGAAAATTTTGAGCAGTTTTATTTGGTATTAAATGTGCAGTGTATAGCTTGTAATTTCTTTTTTTTTCTTTCCCTATAATTTGTAATTTCTAAAGCTAAGCAGTGCTTAAGGTATTAGTGCTCCAACTCAGGTTAAGCCTACCTAATTATTGTGAAATTAGGATTGTAATTCAAAATAATAATAAAAATATAATTTTGCATTGGCTCTTAAAATGTAAATTTGCATAGTTTTAAAGCATGATTTTTCACTTTGATGAAGGTGAAAGCCATGAAAACATAGGCATTGGGAAATGCATTCAATGTTAATTGCACATTTGTCAACTTTTTCTCTCTGTCATTTACAAATGTGTTTTAATGAAGACATGCCAAAGCTTGAAATGATTGTATCTATACATATTTTCAGCAAAACTCTCATTTCATTTGCCTGAGAGGTAGATGGAATATTAACAGCCAAGGAAGGCTGGGAATAAGGAAGAGGAAAGATATTCACAGAATAAGAGAAAAAGAAGAAGGCACCAATTATGGGAACAGTTTGCACCGAGGATACATATGCTGTTCTGAAAAATTGAAGGCCTTTACTTTAGGGACTTTTCCATATGTTCAGGACAAAGCTACTTCTGGTCTCTTCAGTGTGGTGCCAGCCATGATCATTTTAGTTGGAAATGGTCATTTGCCCCCGGATGTAACTGTGCCTTTGTCAGTGCCAGTTGGATGTCCATCTTTCTTTTGTTTATCTACCCAATCTTTAGGTGGGCCTTGGTGAAATTATCAGTGGTTTCCAGGTGAGCTGTGGATGTAAATACTCTACTTGATGGAACTGCTTATTTTAAAATCACCTGCCGTGAGGGCTCTTACTGAAATCATCCCCACTCCTATCACTTCTTAACCCTTTGGCTAAGATCAAGTGAAATAATACCCCCTTCGAGAGTGTGCAAACAAATGGGCACCTAAATAGGTAGAGATAGAGACACAGTGGTACCCTAGTACTTGTAAGTAATTGGTTCCGGGGATTGTGATGAGTACTAGACAGACTGGGCTAGAAAAGGTACCAGTCACGAGGCAATCAACACTGACAAGTTCTGCCCTTGTACCAAATAAGTGATGAATACTGGGACATGATTTTCAAGTCAAAATGCATCAAGTTTCAAGACGGTTGAATATTAAAGTGTGACTGTAGACAGATAAGGAATGCATAGGTATAGAGATGATACATGGACAGCAAGATTGGTGAGTGGAACAATTTCCGCTTCCTGTAGGAGGTTAGTGTGTGATAACTGCTTGTCATGCAGCCTCAGATAGGAGGTTAGTAGGAGACGGAAAGTACTTATCAGCCGACATTGCAAATAATCCTCTGATGTTAGCTCATGTCTTTGATTTTCTCCCTACTCTTTCTGTTCTCTTTGTTGACCTAGGTATGGAATTCCTCTGTGTCTGTAACTTGACCATAGGTATCCCAAACACATGTTAAAATGTCAAGAGTATCATCACACTGAAAAACAGAAAATCAGTTTAGTTGTATTTTCATTCCATGTTTCAGAGACGAGTAGTTGTATAGAGAGATATGTTTAATTTCTTCCAGTTTTCAGATTATCAGAGAAGCTCAATCATGGAACTTCATGATCTATTGCTACATTGTCTACGTAAGCACAGGGGTCAGGGTTTTTTTTTTTCTTTTCCCACAAGTGACTGGATTTAAGTGAGAATCTAAGACTCACTGGACATTGTACACTATGCTATCTCACAGATTAACAGACTTTATTTGGTGATTACATAAAGATATGTTTAATTTCTTCCAGTTTTCAGATTATCAGAGAAGCTAAATCATGGAACTTCATGACCTATTGCTACATTGTCTACGTAAGCACAGGGGTCAGGGTTTTTTTTTTCTTTTCCCACAAGTGACTGGATTTAAATGAGAATCTAAGGCTCACTGGACATTGTACACTATGCTATCTCACAGATTAACAGACTTTATTTGGTGATTACATAAATCTAATTTTATTCTGAACACATTAGTTTCAATGAATTATTTTTGTTTCTACTTTTTAAAAATTGTGACGCACAGTTTCTAACAGTTCTGTCCAATATTTCTTTCTTTTTTACATGCTTTCTTTGTGTCCATTTTCACTCTATTTTCTCCTTCTCACTCCCTTACACACACACACACACACACACACACACACACAGAGAGAGAGAGAGAGAGAGAGAGAGAGAGAAATTTTGTTTCTACTTTTTAAAAATTGTGACGCACAGTTTCTAACAGTTCTGTCCAATGTTTCTTTCTTTTTTACATGCTTTCTTTGTATCCATTTTCACTCTATTTTCTCCTTCTCACTCCCTTACACACACAGAGAGAGAGAGAGAGAGAGAGAGAGAGAGAGAGAGAGAGAGAGTAAGGAGGGGGGAGAGAGAGGGAGGAAGATGATGAGAAAAAAATTCCAAGGGAGAAATAGAAAAAATAGTTAACTTTTAGCATTGGTATTTATTAGTTGTTTTCCCGTCTCTGGGACAAAATATCCAACACCCACAATTTCTAAGAAGGGAACGTTATTTTGGCTCACAGTAAAGGAGGGGAGAGAGAGAGGGAGGAAGATGATGAGAAAAAAATACCAAGGGAGAAATAGAAAAAATAGCTAACTTTTAGCATTGGTACTTAGTTGTTTTCCCATCTCTGGGACAAAATATCCAACACCCACAATTTCTAAGAAGGGAACGTTATTTTGGCTCACAGTTCCAGAGGGTTTCATATGTGACTGATCCATGCCAAGGCAGAATTGGCATGGGAAAAGGACACAGTGGAAACCAGGTATGGCGGCCAGGAAGCAGACAGAAAAGGAGAGCCAGGGACAAGAGCAGACCCTTCCAGGTCGTGCACCACTGACCCACCTGCTCCAACCCAGCCTACCTCCTCACAGCACATGAGCTCATCCATGGACTAAATCCCTGATGAGTATCTCACTCCCAGGATCTGATCGTGTTCCACGGCTCCAGCTCTGAACACAATGGAACTTTCTGGGGGGCGTTCCAGACCTACCCTATAATGGGCTACTTTCTAGCAAAGTGATAAGTAAGACAAGCATGTAAATACTTGTTATTTTATGCTTTTAAAAAGATTATTTTTTGAAGATAGTACATTCTAATAAAGTAGCATGAGGCAGGCATTTCTTTTAAAATACTTAACTAGAGACAAGAGTAATTTTACTGCCTTTTCCTTCTCTGATGAATATTTGACTGTTTTTCAAATAAGCATATATATAATCTCTCCTTCACATATGCTAATAGCTTTCTTTTACATGAACCCACAGTAAATATATTTTCTTTATTTCTCAATTATGTTTTTCCTTCTTCCTTTTCACTTTTTGTTGATATATCGCACAGTAGAAAAATTATTCATATCTAGATAGCTTGACAGTTGGCATTTTCTTACCTGGGCAATGATCGTCACTGGTTATCATCTAAATCACTTCACTTTAAAGTTTGTTCTCTGACCCAGGTGAATTATTTTCAGACGATCTTCTCGTTTAGGAATATAATCTCATGAAGCAGACATCATTCCAAAGCTTGGGACTATAGTTAGCAAAATCAGTCAGGAAGCTAATTGCTAAAATTGACTTAAAAAGGACATGATCTATGTAGCATAGCTAGGGGAGTCTCTTTGCTTCTTTCTCATTGCGTGGTGTATAACAGCTCATGGTTCATAGTGCTGCAATGAAATTAATATTAGTCTTTAAAGTTTCTAGTGAATATGCAAAATTTATTGTTTTTACTTCTGATTGTTTTGCCTCTTGAAAAGGAACTTCCTAGTTATAAATTCTAATCACTTCAAAGCTTTAAATTGAAGAAATTTATAGATTAGAAATTTGCTAAAGGGCCCTTTCTCCTTATGAAATTTATGAGCATGTTAATATTCTAATGAAAAATTGCTGGACTCAAATTCATGATTATAAATGACTTAATTTAATAAAAATGTTGATTCAAGTAATTATTTACTTAAACTTAAGTGTGCTGGAAACATCTAGCAAATTTTTATTAACATCACCTAAGAAGGTAATTGCACTTTTAATTAAATTTCCAAGACAGGTGATACTATACTATCATGCTTTTTGTTTCTTTAATGCTTCAAAAAATGACTCACTAAATCTCCTAATTCAAGATAACAGAAAATGAAGCTTTTAGAAATATGAGCTATTTATCTGTCAATGCTAGAACTGGAAACTTGCCTTTAAAATTTCAAGGTGTAAAACAATTTGAGAGCTACAATTAAGAGATATATTTCCAATATTGAATTATTTCTAGAGGGTACAGTTCTCAAAGAATGAGGTTTATTCCTTTGGCTGAGAATTCCCTGGTGAGAAATAAGATAGGTAGGGACTTACAAACATTTTATTGAAAATTGAGAGCTAATAAAAAATAATTTGAAAACTATTAAAATCATATTTTATATGACACTAATGAATGTTTCCAATTTCTAAATTCACTTTTGACAAATATTTCTGAGCATCCCTCTCCTGATACAATATTTCTGTCCAGTGTTCTAACGAAGAATGTAACATACTTGTTTTTTACCCTGCAGTCTCTACTATTTAGCTCTTCTAAAAAACTTCATGGTTCAGCCTCCTAAATTCTCTACAAACCAACATCAAGAAGCAAAGTTATATTTTGTTAAAAGCAGTTGTTGCAAATAACTTTAAGGGTGAAACATACTCGTTTAGATAAAAGTATAAGACAGTAAACATGAAAATCAGGGTACAATTTATTTGTTTTGCTTAGATTTGACCCTAGCACTTTGATTTAATTCACACACATGTAGAGAACTCTAAGGAACCTGGTGTAATATGCTAATAAAACATTGGTCTATGGGACCACTTGCTTACGAGTTAGGAATTTTGACCTTGTGGAAGATGTTAATTTTCTGCTCAGGAAAGAATCCCCTGGAATAACCCTCCTACATCACTCTCTTCTCCATTTTTTTGACATAGGGTCTCACTATGTAGTTGAGACTGACCTGGAACTCACTATGTAGCCCAGGCTGGTCTCGAACTCACAGTGATCCTCCTGCCTCAGCCTCCTGAGTGCTGGGATTATAGGCGTGCTCCACGACACCCAGCCCTCTCTTCTCCATTTGTTTCTCACTGCCAGTTGATAAACATTGTTTTCTTCAAAATAACTACTATCTACCTATCATTTACCTACCTTTGTATTTGCATTCTTATGTAACAGAACTCAAACTCTAATGGATAATTCTCTGTTTTCTTTTCTTTCTGTTTCCCTTCCTTCCCTTCCTTGAGGTCTTCCTTCACTTTCTTCGTCCTCTCTCCTGCACTCCCTCCCTTTGCTTTCTCCTTTCCTTTTCTGTCTCTCTTTCTAGCTCTTCCCTTTTTCTTTCTTTCTCTATCTGATGAGAAACAAGACAGGTAGTGGCTTAAACTGAAAATAGAGAGTTGACTGAAAACAGTTCAAAAATAATATTTGAAAACAATTCGTATGGATTGTTGCAATTTCTGTGTTCAATATTGGCAAAGTATTCCTGAGCATCCCACCCCCCTGCCTCTCTCTCCTGTAAATTTTCTGCAAGGAGTTGGTGTTCTATGTTTAGTGAAATAGAATGAAACCAATATTCTTAATAGAAATAATATTTCAAACTTATTCATAGGGCAACATCAATGAAAACTAGATTGGCTGGGCTGCTCTTAGATATTCATTGGTCTTCTTGGCCTTTGTATTTCTCTTTCATTTATGGGAGGGATGGTGCTTTGGAGATTAATCAGTATTAACAGCTGTATGACAGGTTATTTACTTGCCTGACACTTTTACTAATCTTAGGCTTGATAATAGCTTTTCTCCCTTATGACACAGAACAATTTTTACATGATTGACATTAAATGTTATTACAGTGTTAGTGGACTCAGAATTAATTTTAATCAAATAGTGAAGCAAGGGCTTTAATTATGGATCAAGAGCATTGCTTAAATATTGAACCTTATTTTTCATTATAAAGCAAACTAGTAATTTAAGTTTCATTGTATAATCATTACTGTATATAGTTATAAAATCTTACAGAGCAAGAAATAAATTACTGCATTTCAAAAAGCTGTTTGTAGTGCTGTTTAGTGTGAATATTTAAATAACTCCCATAATACTAACAAATATTTTCAGAACTTTTTTAATCCTACCACTTCTATACTTCTTTTATAGTAGAAAAATCACCAGAATATTCATACTTAAAATATATATTTCTGGGATGTTGAATTTGTTCTCATTTTTAGCATTAAACTATATGCATCTATTTCTCATATTTATTGTGTCAGTCATATCCATTTTCTTAGTAATTAATGGTAAATGGTACTATAATTCTTTGATTTATTACCTTATACATATTTTGTTTCTACTATTTTAAACACAAGTCAGTTTATACAGGAGTCTTTCATATGAGATAATTATACTAGAATTAATGGAATTAGTGGAAAACTAAAATAACTCAATTTCATCTTTCATAACTAATGATAAGTAATACTCCTCAAATGAGTAATAGGTTTCAGTATTAAGCTGCTAATATTCAATATTAATCTTGAAGTCTTCCTCAGAAAAACAGTAGGCAGAATACATTTTCAAATTTATCAAAAGCAAACACATAAGAAATGCCTTAAAAATGACTTTGGATAATCATATTTAATCAGGCAAATTTCAACCAAAACTCTACATCCTTTGAGATGTTTACAAAAGTGAATTTTTATGTATCAAGAACTTTCCCTTTATTATTTTTAGTTAGCATAAGTGTGACTTTTTTTTCAAAATGTTATATTGAAAGTTTGGTTTCTCTTCATGTTATCTCAGATAAGCTAAATGAGTTATTTGGTTTGAATTCAGTTTTGAGCCAACAAGCCAAATCACCTTTAGATGGTATGATAATGTGAATAAATTGGACTTGAGCCCTACAAGTGGATAAAATGCAAACTTGAAGTTAAGGTATATGAAAGACCTAACATTTTAAAGTTCAGAAACATTGAATTCTTGTTTTTAATCAGCTTATCATCACTGACAAAATACCTCTGACCCAATTTAAAAGGAGGGAAAGTTCATTCCGGGTCATGGTCCATGGTCATTTGGCTCTTTGCTATAGTGGTACAGGAAGTATGTCACAGTAGGATCATGTAGCAGTGGAGGCCTCTTTACCTCATGGAGTGCTGAAAACAAAGTGTGAGACAAGACAGGGTAAGGGCCTCAATTTCCCCTTCAAGGCCACTCCCCCAGTGACCTCACTTCCTCCCACTAGGCCCTAACTTTTAAAGGTTCCATCAACTCCCAATAATACAATGGGTTTTGGATGAAACCTTTAACACATAGGCCATTGTGGGATATTCCAGAACCCAACTATGGTACACCCCATTCAAAATGACAACACTAGCAGAAGCAGACCAGGCTATTTGGAAGCTGAAGTCATTTCTTCTATATTTTACTGAATTTTTTTGACTCTCAAAATATGTAACTAGTTGATAATAGTTCCTTGTTGTTGAAGAACATTGTAGAACTTGACCGTTGAGTGTTCCAGATCAAGATTTGCCTGAATTACAATCGTATAAAATTAAAACAACTGAAATACAAATAATCCTTATCATTTTTCCAACTTACTTTCATAGCACTTTGAAGCATTTTAAAGTGTTATATTTGCTCTGTATTGTAATTACAAATTTCAGCTCCTTTCCAATTTTTAGAGCTATATTGAATCATATTATTTTAGATGGTCCTCCAGTGTCTAGTATGCTTGCAAAAAGAGCGAGATTTCAATGCAAGGTTATTTGGTGAAGATAGTTAATGATATGTTAATTCATTTTTCAAAAATGAATTTTGAGTGGTATAAATTCAGTAAAGCACTGGTTTTATTTTAACAGAATGTGTGGGAAGTTTTCAATGAGAGAGAGAAAAGATTGAAGAGGGAAACAGAAGGAGAACAGAGATCAAAGAGTAAAAAATGGAATAATAAAGTAGGACTGAGAAGGTTTCCCTGCCTCAGAGAGCACATGTTCAGGCTTTCCTTTCTCTTTTCTGATAATTTTTATGAATCTCAAGGCAAATTACATCAATGCTATTCATAAAACTATGAAAACCATAGAAAATTTATTTTAATATCTATCTATTTGCTAATTTTGCATAGCAATTATTGAGAAATTTGGTAGACTTTCTAATAGATCTTGGACAGTAATGGGTCAGTTTGTGTATATTTGAGCAATAGTAAATGGCACCTGCTGATTTTCTTAAGACTTATGCTAAGATCCACTAACCAGAAGCAGCACAGACTGGTGAAGTATGCCTGAACTGCATGGAGCTAGGCTGCTACCCCCACCCCAGTGCCCTGGGCCTCCAAGCAACACAGACCTGTGAGGAGTGGAGCCATTTAGGTTCCCCCACAGCATCACCCAGTGCTTCCCCTACCCTACACCTCTGGCCTTCTGGTAGTGCTGGCACCTGGATCCACACCTCACAGGCACAGGGAGGTCATAAATGCCATTGTACTGAGCTCCAGAAGATACAGCAGAAATGAACAACAGAAAGAGGACCTCTCTAAGGCTCCTTGATGAAAATTGAAACCCACTGGAAAAATGAAGAGAATCTTTGCAATAAAGGCACACCAGACCACCGGGGTTGCTAAATTGGAGGGATCACTGCCTCCCATCAGAACCTGGATTATCAGGGGAAAGGCAACTGGACCTGTAGTACAACACTGTGGAGTTCAACCCTGTAGGAGGTCAGGGAGCTTGACTTGGGCCTTGCAGCCAGAAATCAGACTGAATCTCAGGGGCCTGCTGCTGGCTTATTGAGACTTAGATCTGTACACTGCTGCCCATGTTGTTTATTGTGACAACAGAGACAACCTGAAGGAGGACCTTCATTGTTATTTTTTATTTTTAAAATTATTATTTTTCTTTCTTTTCCTCTTATTTTTAATTTTCCCACTCTTCAAATTCTTCCTTTGCTTTTTCTTCTTTTTCTTCTTTCTCTCTTCTTTCTCTCTCTCTCACTGACTCTTTCACTCTCTCATTGTTCTTCATCTTCCTTTTTGTTCTTGTTCCTGCTCTAATTCAGATTTCTTCTTTATTTTTCTTTTATTCTCTATTTTTCCTTCTCTAGATTAGTTTCAAAGGAAAGTGAGTACAGTTTCTAGCTTCCCTATTGCTATTAGGTTGTTCTATGCTCCTCTTTGTTCTTTTATTCTGTCTTTCCCTCTTGTCTTCAACAGTTTTCTAGAGTTTGTATGATCTTCTTGTGTCCCCTGGCCTTACTTCTAACCTCCCCTTCCTTCTACGTATCTATCTCTTCCCAACTCCTTCTAAGTCCCTATTTTGAAGGGTAAAGTTGCTATATTGAAGGGGTTTATTCACTATAAATATATTTTGGGCTGTTCCTTGATTTTGATTTAATTCACCTGGGTAAAGATTAATAACTACCATAAATTATCATTTTCTAAGCTGTGCTTGATGGTATTGTGTTGCTGATTGTATAACATGGGCTAAGGTGTTGTGATTGATATAATCAGTTGTCCTTCCTAGTATTATGAAAATAAGAGTGTTCCCAAGTCATTAGAGACTTAAAACCTAAAGACCAGCTATATCTGGAAGATCGAAGCATTTACCCAGGAAGTAAACCAAGGACAGTACCAACAACAAAAATAGAAATGAGAAAACATTTAAGCAATGAACAAACACCTACTTTCAGCTCACCAAAGGCAAATTCTTATGAAAACTAGGTAGAAAAAATTGGAACTACCAGGACACCCTTATCTGATAGCACAGGAAGTAACAAAACAGATAAATGAGGCTCTAGAAAAATTCAAAATAAAAACAATTTCCCAGATAACCACAGAGATGGTGAGGAGAGTAAAAGACATGATTAGAGACTCTAGGACAGAGACAGATTAAAAAATAGATTTGTTCAGGACCATGATAGAAGCCACAATGCCTAGAATAGGAAAGAAATGGAAACCATGAATGTCAAACATAGGAAAGAAATGGAATCCATGAAATACATTCAAATAGATATACAGGAGATAAAAAACTCTATTGAAAGTAGACAGAATATCATATACAGAATACAGAATGCTGGTCAGTGAAAAGAGAGATAATAGTAAAGGACCATGAGAATCTAATAGCTCCTAGATGACACAAAGAAAAATAAAATGAGACTGACAGGAGTCCATGAAAAAGCAAAAGAAAGTACAAATGACATTAAAAACTGTTCACAGAATTAATGACAGAAAACTTCCCAAATATGGCAAAATAATTTAACATACAGATAAGTGAGGAATATAGGACTCCAACTAACCATGATCAAAAAACTCTACACCTAGACATATAATAATCAAGATCCTGGAAACCCAACAGAAAAACAACATACTACAAGCAGTTAAAGAAAAGAAATAAATCACATGCAACGCAAAGCCCATCAGAATCACAGCATACTTTTTAACGTAAACCCTCAAGTCAAGGAGAGCCTGGAGTGAGTCAGGTATTTCAAGCCCTAACAGCAAAACATCCAACCTTGGCTGAAGTATCCTACAAAACTATCTTTCAAAATTGTTGGGTAAATAAGATACTTCCATGCCCAAGAGCACATGAAAAACTTCATGAATACCAAATCAGCACTCCAAACAATTCTAAACTATATCCTAGAAAAAGACAATGAGAATCACTCCATGAGACCTAACAGAGCAAATGCTTTAGGCATGGCAAGAAATTAAAGGGAGAGGGGGATCAAAAAGGGCCAACAAAAGGAAAATAACAGGAAAATGAGTCAGTACATGTCAGTTATAACTGTCAGTGTTAATGGTCTCAGTTCACCAATCAAAAAGAAAAAGATTGAAATAATGGATTAAGAAGCAAAATCCAACAATATAATATATACAACAAAAACACCTAGTTCAAAAAGAAGCTCATAGACTGAAAGTAATAGGATGGAAAACTTCTCCATGCAACAGGAACCTGGAAAAAAACAGGGGTAGCTATCTTATTTGTAGACAAAGTTAGTGAAGAGAGATGAAGAAGGTCACTACATCCTTGTAAAGGCAACAATCCAAGAGGAAGAGATGACAATATATATATGCACCAAACACTAATGCCCCAATATGAAGGGACATGAAACAACAAAAAAGCACTAATACAATTGTAGTGGGGGACCTCAATACCCCACTGTCACAAACAGGCAGGTAGTCTAGACAAAAAATAAAAAACAAAGTACTAGAACTGAAGCAAGTTTTTGAACAAATGGACACGACAGACATTTACAAAGTGTTTGACCCCGTAAAATCAAACTATACATTCTTTTCAGCTGCACATGGGTCATTCTCCGAAATAGACAACTACTAGCTCATAGAACATGTTTAAGTAAATTAAAAAGAATTGGAGTTATCCCCTGCATATTATCAGACCATAGTGCAATTAACCTGGAGATCAATAGTATAAGAAACTGTAAGAACTTCATAAACACAAGGAAACTGAGTAACACTCTCCTGAATCAGTGGGTCACAGAGGAAATTAAAGAAGAAATTGGACAGCTTTTACAAATAGATGATAATATCAATACAACATGCAGGAATCTATGGGACATAATGACAGCAAATCTACAAGGGAAATTCATAGCACTGAATACCTATGCTAGGAAAACAGAACGAGCTCAAATAAACAACCTCATGTTGAATGTGAAGCTCCCAGAAAAAGAACTGCAAGACAAACCCAAAGCTCATATGAGGGAGGAAATTATACAGATCACAGCAGAAATCAATGGAGACTAAGAGAATGATACCAAAAAAAATAATGAAACATAGAGTTGATTTTTTGAAAGAATGAATAAAATTGATAAACCCTTATCCATCCTTATCAAGAAAAGGAAAGAAAAGGCTTAAATTTCAATGAAATTGAAAGGGAAGCAATACTTCCAAATTCATTCCTGGAAGCAAGTGCTACTTTGATTCCCAAACCAGGGAAAGACCCAACCAAAAAAGAGAACTACAGGCCAGTCTCCCCTAATGAACATACATGCAAAAATCCTCAGTAAGATACTGGCAAACAGAATACAGAGGATCATCAAGAAGATCATACTCCCTAACCAAGTTGGATTTATCCCGGATGCAGGGATGGTTCAACATGTGTAAATCAACAAATGTAATACACTGTATTAACAAAGTCAAGGACAAAAAGTATATGATCATCTCAATAGATGCAGAAGAAGCATTTGACAAAATTCAACACACATTCATGATAAAAAAACTGCAGAAATTGGAACAGATGATCTTTATCTTGTCTTGATAAAGGCTATCTATGAAAAACCAATAGCCAATACCATACTAAATGTTCAAAAACTGAAAACCTTCATGCTAAAATCAGAAACAAGACAAGGATGTCCACTGCCACCACTCTTGTTCAATATAGTTCTGGAAACATTAGTCACAGCATTTAGACAAGAGAAATAAAGAAAAGCAATAAAAATAGGAAAGGAAGAAGTTAAACTGTCATTATTTGCTGATGATATGACACTCAACATACAAAATGCAAAAAACTCTGACAAAATACTTCTAGACTTAATTGACAGATTCAGCAGAGTAAAGGTAAAATCCCTTCTCCATTGTTGGTGGGAGTGCAGACTGGTGCAACCAATGGAAATCAATATAGAGATACCTCAATGAATTGAGAGTAGAGGTCCCATTTGACCCAGCCATCCCTCTGCTGGGTGTCTACCCAAAAGAATTAAAAGAATCATACCACAGCAATATATGTTCACCCATGTTTATAGTGGCACAGTTTGTAATAGCTAAAACCTGGAAACAGCCCAATTGCCTATCACCTGAAGACTGGATAAAGAACATGTATTTTTTTCTTTCATCTTAAGTTTATTGGTACATTTTAGGTATACAATACAGTTACATTCATCATTGGGATCTTACACCTTTATGTGACTTATGTTGGTTCTTATTATTCTCCCTTCCTCAGCCCTCCCTTCAGCCCCACCTCTCCCTGTTTACAAAGACATTGTTTCCATATTTTTCCTTTTCACATATTTTTCTTTTCCCTTTTTACCTTTCTCCTACCCCTCCCACTTCCTCTGTTTTAAACCTTTTCTTCGAATTACACAATACATTTTAATCCTTATTCATGCTTTCAGTTTTTCACACCAGAGAAACTATTTGGTATTTACATGTGTGTTTTATTTATTTCACTTAAAACTGCAGTCTCACTATGTATTCATTTGCCTATAAATAGCGCTAGTTTATTGTTCTTTATGGTCATAGTTACAAGTGAAATAAATAGGACACACATGTGAATACCAAATAGTTTCTCTGGTGTGAAAAACTAAAACTGTAAATAAGGTTCAAATTTCATGATTGATAATGGGAAATAGGAAGAAAAGGGCTAAAAGAGTAGGGGAGGTGGGATGGGTAGGGGAAAGGAAAGAAAGAAAAAGGAAAGAATATGAGGAAAGGAAAATTGGGAACAAAGTCTTTGTATAGGGAAGGGCGGAGGGGGAGTGAGATGGCAGGGATTTGGGAAAATATAGGAATCAAGATGCATCATGTAAAGGTACAAATTCCCAAAGGTAAGTGTCACTGTACTGTATACCTAAAAAGTACCAATAAATTTAACGAAAAAATCCATTAACCAGCCCCATGAAAGACAGTCATCATTTTTGTCATCTCAAAAGACTTTTGAACTTTAAAATTCTATTCCATGAGAACACGTTAAAGCAAACATGTCTTTCCAGAAGCACCTTTTCCTCTTTAGAGGATAGGTATCAAATATTTCACTGATGGACAGCTAAGTTAGCACTTCACTGATATTGTTAGCTAATTAAATTACATTTCTGAACATACCCTTTATATTACTGGCTAATAATTTGAAACAATTTTAAAAAGGTGTACACAAATCCAAGATCACTTCAGTAAGAACACAAAAACGTTACAGACACAATTGTTCTAATGATAGTCTTTGAATTAATTGAGGCTAACATACATATTTTAAAATATTGAAATATACATATTCATTCATAGGCATTAAAAGGTAAGGTGATATGCTAGAATATAGCTAAGATCAGGGAGCACTTAAGGAGAGAACAGACTTTGTCAATAAATTACCTACATCTAAACATTACTTTAGATCTGGAAAAGGAAAGCTTAGCTCTATGATTCAGAATTATGAGAGAAGGAAAAGTAAGAAAAAATCAATACATTAAAGTGTAGCTTTTGCAATGAAGTTTTTTTATGTATAAAGATTTGAAAAAACATATTTAGGGCTCTTGTGATTGAATGTATAAATATTTCATTAATTTTTTTACTTCTTTGTAAAGTCTCCCACCATTAGGAAAATACACTGATAATTCACTGAAATTCTCCAGTTTTATTTTAATGTACATATTGATGTTTTGCTTTTAGTTTTCTGATCCACAAGAATTTATTTTGAAAGTAAGTTATTCATCAAAGTTGCATGTGTAAAAAAATAAATACTTCAACATTTGTTTGAAATAATTTTAAATTATTAGTCTGTTATTATATATGATGCTATCTTTCTTATATCTTGAATACACATCTATAAATGTGAATATTTTCATGTGTATTTCAGGTTATTTTCCTTCAATCTACTATCTTTCTACTCATGTCAATTACATACCTTGACTAATAGCAACCTACAAGATTTTACTATTTGGTAAATTTTTACTCTTTTATTTGTAACATTTCTTTCTGAGCTTTTTTTTCTCAGCTATATTTAAACAAAATTTTGTGTTTATTTTCATTCAAGGATAGGGAATACTGTGTAGCACCAATATCAGAAACCAGGAATATAGATTATTATCGTTATGTAATCATATTTAACCATGCATTAATAACCATGCATTACCCTTAAAGCTTAGAAGTAGAATTCAAGCTATGCCTAGAGACGAAATTTAAATTATGTGGTGAATTTTATTCATGTATTAGTATTATGTTTTGTGTCAGAACTTAAAGCAATTTTTAAACAATTTAATTAAATTAGTTGATTAAGCGATATAGTAGGTTAATATTCTTGTTTACACTTGAACAATATCATTTAGCTTCTAAATTTTGATTATTTCTCATTAATTCTTTTTCCAGCCATTGTTTTAGATGTGGACTTCTGCATTTTCTTTGACTGAGAGGGTAAAAATTTCTGCAAATTCTACACTACTGAATTCTTCAGACTTGGTGGTTCATATCAAGTGTGAATATGCACTATAAACTTTTTTTGCAGCATATGTATCTGTTTTAAATGTGACTTTATTTGTTATACCAGAATATGTGTTACAAATTTATATTTGAATGAAGGGATAATGTCATGTAATTATAAAAATGAGGAAAACAGTTTTGCACAAATGGTCTATGACTCTTTAAAGATGAGATTTAAATTTCAAGAGGCCTCTGTATCTTAATAAATGAGGTAACAAACGTACAGGAGGAGTATAACAAAAAACTTGGGTATTGTGATGAGAGGGCACACTTTCATAGACATTCTACTTTAACTTGTGTTTTCTTTCCCTTTCCTGGTGGTGCCCGTCTCTGGTGACACAATCAGCCGATCAGTCACCAGTACTCTGGGCAGCACTGCTGTGGCCTCTGTCCTGTTAGGTTGTTGGACCCTCCAGACAAATGAGTCATTCTTCCCTTAGAAGTAATTTCTCAGAGTCCTCCCCTTTTTCCAGGCCTCAATTCTGTCCAGCATTTTGCCACTGGTTTTATTTGGTCAATCCTCATATAATATTGAGGCTATTTGAGTTTCTGTCTCTGAAAACTGACAGAAAGTCTGAAAAATAGAGCTATTCTTTAATACTAACGATTCTAGAACCATAATTTTAAGTATCTCGCTGGATGTAGGTATAAAACTACTTATTATTCTGGGAAAAGAAAAAGGACAAAAAATCTGTGAACTTAATATTATCTCTGATGGAAGAAACACTTTTTTCTTTAAAAAATATTTTTAAAGTTGAGGTTAAAAAAACAAAAGGTCATTTAGCTTTAGTCATTTTTTATTATCAAATTGTGACTGATTACAGCAGTGGTTCTGAATTAATGGACAGAGAATTGGTTTGCAAAATGCTTCAAATCTCTTAGCTGATGTTGGCCGATAATAATTTTATGGACTTCGGCTTTTTATTTTATGTAAAGGGCAATGTGTAAAAGCAGTGAAGTCCAATGAACACTTATTTTCTATTATTTCTTTGTGAATACATAAAAGTTTAACACATACACATTTTGCCTCCTATTCTAAATATAATAGCTTTGTGAATTTCAAAACGTACATTATTCAGGATGATGAAAAGATTAATCTTTTAGTATTCTTTGCTCATATTTAGCTAATGAAAGGTACAGAAAAAAGTATCCAAAATGTCTTTAAAACCATAGTTTATTCCTGTCCAGTGCAAAGGATTTGTAAATGTAAAAGTAACGTTAAATTACAAATGTTTTCTTTCGACTTAAGGTTTGTGAAATAAGTCTAAATTACTTGGTTGTATTTTTAGATCATTCTTTGTCAAAACAGTTTTCTCATTACAGGACAGAGATACTAATGCAGGAAAAACACTGACACCAATTAGTATGCATAAACACACAATACACATATGCGTATTGTTCTTTAAAACACGCTGATAACTTTGTTTCTCTGTTTTTCCACATTAACTATAATCTGCAGTAGAGGATATCTATGTATCGAGAAAGAGTATGCCCATTTCTGCCATGGTCTTTGAAAGGAAGAGGATGCCCCTTATTCCCTGTAGAATCGCTCCCATGCAATGCAGGCGATCACTGCTACAGGGTACACTGCTGCCATTTCAGGATCATTCTCCTCCCCGCACAACTGCTCCCATAGTGTAGGAAAAATATATAGTATCAAACGTACAGACCAATGCAAAAACAATTTAATTTCCATGTTACATTTTGTTCTTAGCTTATCACAAATTCCAAATAGTGTGTGCTTTTACAAAAAGTTTTAATGATTTACCCAATGGCCGTGGAACAAGTACAACTTTACAAACCTGATCTGTCTCTTTAGAATTCAGGAAGAACCTATGATTCTGTTGACTTTCACTGGACCAAAACAGTAGATTGACAGTGCACAGAGCAGTAAGTAGACACAGATATTTCGGGCAATAGTGGATTCTTTGTACACAACTTCATTCTTTATCCCATGGACTTAGACCTGAGGTCCTGTTCTTGATCTGTACCACCTTCACTGTAGTCCATATATTTCTGTATTTTATTGCCTGTATTTCTTCTTGATTTTTAATTCTTGTATTTCTTAAACTTCTTTAGTTTTTGACCTATTATTATAAGTTGTATCTTTGCCTCCTTTTTCAGAGCCCACCCTGAAGGCTTGTAGGTCTCCAATATTTGGCCATCCTCACCTCAAAAGTGTTTTATAACCACATATAGCCCATTTAACCTGAGATTTTCCTGCTGGAATATAATATTATCTCATTGTAAGTCTGAATTTCCAGTCTATATACACTCATTCAGCTGTAGGTCCAGTCCTTTCCCAAGACCGTGCTGTACAAATATTCCCTCTGCCATCAAAATTCCAAGACGTGGAATCCAACATGTAAGGCTCATGGGGGTCTTCAAGCTTTATGAGGGCAGGTCTCTTACTCTTTAGAAATGCCACGTTACCCATGATAATCATATTTTTGCTATTAGTCAAAGCTAAAAATATTCCTGATGATTGAGCAAATGTCTGTGTCTCTAGATATTACTGGTGGAGAGCAGAACCCACCTGTATATATGGGTATCACTTGTGTCCCTTTCATGATGATGAAATACTGTGTGTGTGTGTGGGGGGGGAGATACAGACAGACAGACGCAGATATAACATTGGCTTTTGCATGCATGTTTTATCCATTTCCTTTTCACCACTATGCTTTTGTTGAGTGTTTTTTTGTCTGTAAAGAGAGTCCCTCCAGCCCCCAATGCCAATCCAAAATTCCTCCTCAGGCTTTTCATCTCCAGTGATCCTATAGTTAAAACACTAGTTTTATTGTGTTCTTTTAGCAAGAAACCTTTAGAACATTAGGGAGGAGACAGGGAAATATTTAGAAAATTGAAAGTTCTTTGCCTAAAGTGTCACTCAAGAATTAAACATTATTAGTATTCTAGTTTCTACCATCCAAATCCAACTTTTTCTCAAATTAGCCAGCTGTATGTTTTTACCAACTTAATATCACTGTTGTGTTAGAAAGTGAAAGGGAAAAGTAAAAGAATTTATGTGCTTTGGCAAATTCTCGAGTTGTTTTTGTTCTAAGTCAAGGTCAAGGTAAATATGACCCATTTATCTTTTCTAACTTCTAATTGACTGGCTCCAGGTCCTCATTATATTGTTCTAATTCCCTTCTGTATTTTGCAGCTCTGTGACCTTTTCATATTCTCACGAGTATTTGCAGGATAGTCTCAACTTTGGTGCTGTCATCGAAAGACATTTCCCCCTATGCTCCCGCTACTATTCACAAGTCAGTGAAGGTCATGAAGTCCTTAGAAAAAGACACTGCTAGGAAAGTTGCTTTCTCCTGATGACTAAAGCAGTATCTGGATGGCTAAACTGATCCTGAGATAGTAAATTCCAATCTTATTCATTTGGAGGATAAATGTGCTTCTGAAAATCGTGGCATGTGAATACTGGTCATCAGAAGCAGAAGGTAATAAGAGAGCAAAGAAAGAGCCAGAGAAATCCATGACTGTAGAGATTGCAGTGAATTAAGGACATGCAGACAGAAGTAGTTTTTACAGAGCAGCAAGTCCAGATAATCCCAGAATGCTGCTGTAGGGAGAAAGGCCTTACATGATAGGCTACACACAAAGTAGGTTGTGGTCACGCAGAATATCCCTGAACTTTCTTATGTACTACTTATCTGTCAAATATCAGCTAAAAAATAGTCTGTTACACAGAAAGTACTCAATGCTTGTTTGGGTAAAATATTAAAAAGTGATTGTATAAAATGACTTGTCCCAAATTTGACTATTAGTTTCAATTTCCTTAAATTAAATGGTGTGTATAAATCATGCTGCATTTGCTTGTTAAGTTAGTGATTATATGACAGTGCTTAAATATTAGTGACTCAAAAAAGGAATTTTTTTTTTGTACCAGGGATTGAACTTGGTACCTTGCACTTGCAAAGCAGGTGGCAGAAAAACTGAGCTAAATCCCTGGCCTAGAAGAAAACTTTTCAAAGTAAATACACCTGATTTAAAGTGGTTCTTAAGGAAAAAAAAAATAGCTTCTGCTACTGGAAGAGGTACACAGGTAAGGTTCATTTTGAAATTATTTTGTTTGTTCTTATTGGTGCATCTTTGCAGAATATAATGGTTACACTGGTCTTTGGGAGTTGATTATGTGTACATTACACATCTTAATCCTTTTTAAAATCCCCTTTCTCTCCCCTCCCTCACACTCCCTCTATCTCTGTTCCCCTTTCCTTTTGCAAAATATGTTTCTCCTTATTTCCTATTATCCTTATTTACTGTGCTCTATGTTTATATTTTGGATTTCTAATATGAGAGAAATCATGTGATATTTAGGTTTCTATATATGATTTATTTTAACATTATAGTTTCTAAATGGATCTATTTTCCCAAAAAGATTCAAGTTTAATCTTCTTTACTGAAGAGCCCTATTCGACTGTATATAAATGTCACATTTTCTTTATCCCTTCATCTATTGATGAATGTATAGGCTGCTTCCAAGATTTACTTACTATGAATTGTGCTGCTATAGACTTGAGTTTGTATATATCGCTCTAGTGTTATGTCTTGGAAGAAGGACAATAGCTGGATTAAATGACATTTCTTATTTTTGATTTTTGAGGAATCTCCATACTGATTTCCACAGTGGTTGAATTAGTTTACATTTCCACCAACAATGTAGAAGCTCCTTTTACTGCACAGAATCACCAGCGTTAGTTATTATTTGATGATATCACTTATTTCTGGAGTCAAGTGGAATCCTAGTGTTGTTTTAGTTTGCGTTCCCTAATGGCCAAAGATATTAAACATTTTTCATGTATTTATTGACCACTTTCATTTCTCTTTTGAGAAGTATATATTCATTTCTTTTGCCCATATTTTAAAATTTAGTCTTCCATTTTTGGAGAATAACTTTTTCTAATTCTTTATATTTTCCAGATACAAGTGTTCTGTCTGAGGAAGAGCTGGCAAGATTTTTCTGTAGGTTCATGCTGTAGGTTGTATCTTCATCCTGTTAGTTGTTTTCCGTGGATAAATTTTTAAATTTGATGTGATACGATTCACAGATTCTTGGCACTATTTGTTCTGCAATTGCATTTCTGGACGGAAGTCCTTATGCTTATGTATTCAAGAGTTTTACCCATTTTAATTTTCAGTAGATTGTTTTTAATATATATGCCTTTGATCCATTTTGATTTTACTTTAGTACATGTGAGGGATACAGGTCTACATTAAATCTTCTGCATATGGATAGCCAGTTTTCCCAGCATCATTTATTTGTTAAAGGCCATCTTTCCTTTAGTGTACATTTTTGGGTTTGTCAAATATCACACTGTGCCTAGAATTATTTTTGCATTTTCTATTCTGCTCAATGATCCACATGTATATTTTTGTGCCAACATCATGCTGATCTTTTTTATCATTATAGCTTTGTAGTATAACTTGAATTCTGATATTGTGATGCCTCCTGCTTTGCTCTATTTTGCCTGGGATTGCTTTTGCTATTTGTAGTTTCTTCTGGTTCCATAGCAATTTTAGTATTGTTTTCTCTAATCTCTGTTGATATTTTAATTGGGACTTCATTAAATCTGTATATGAGTTTTGGAGGTATGGCCATTTTGATAATTTTTATTCTTCCTATTGAGGAATAGGGGCTAACATTTAATCTTCTGATATCTGTTCAAACTCCTTTTTCAGATTACTATAATTTTCATTGTACATGCCTTTCACTTCCTTGGTTAAGTTGATTTTCAAGTGTTTTATTTTTCTTGATCCTATTTTGAATTGTATTCTTTTCCTACGTTCTCAGTGATTTCTTTACTAGTGTACACAGATTCTATTGATGTTTGTGTGTTCGTTTGGTATCCTGACGTGCTACTGAATGTGGTTAACAATTCTAGGAGTCTTTTCATGAAATTTTTCTTGTATTCTATGTAAAGGATCATGTCATCTAAAAATAATAGCAATTCGACTTCTTCCTTTCCTGTGCATGTCTCTTTTATTAGTTTCTCTTGCCTGATTTCCCTGGCTGATGTTTTAGTGCTATTTTAAACAGGAGTTGTGACAGTAGACTTCTTTGCTAGTTCATGACTTTAGAAGAAAATCTTTTGGCTTTTTTCTGTTTGATAAATGTTGGCAATTGATTTGCTATAAATGACTTTTATTCAATTGAGATGAGGTTTTATATACCTCTTCTTCAGTTTTTTTTTTTAAATCATGAATGGATATTGGAATTTTGAAATTAATTTCATTGGTACATTTTAGGTATTCAATGTAATGAAATTCATCATTGAAAATTTGTACCTATCTTGGTTCTTATTTTTTCCCCCATTCCCTATTCTCCCTCCCACCCCTCCGCCCCTTGATAATGGATTTTGTCAAAGGCTTTTTCCTGCATTTCTTGAGATGATAATGTGATCTTCTTCCCTTTGTGTTATATTATTTATTGATTTGCATATATGAAACCATCCCTGCACCCTTTGGATAAGGGCTACTTTGTCATGTCACGCTGTATGATTTTGGATGATTTGTTGCATTCTCTTTGCCAATATCTTGTTGAGAATTTTTGTGTTTGTGTTCATTAAAGAGATTGTCCTGTAGTTCTTGTTTTTGGCTGGGTCCTTTTCTGGTTTTGGCACCAGGGTTTGTTAGTTTCCAGGAATGAATGAGGGTATTCTTTCCCTTTCAGTTTCATTAAAGAACTTGCTAAGTATTGACCTTACATCTTCCCTGAGGTTCTTGCAGGAATAAGCAGTGAATTCACTCAGTCTGGGGATTTTCTTAGTTGGTAGTTTTATATGTGCCTCAATTTCTTAACCTGCTATTGGGCTATCCAGGGTTTTGAAACCTTTTTGGTTCCATTTTGGTAATTCATTTGGATCCATTTCTGAAATTCTGGCTTCTCCAATTATTGGGCTATAGTTTCCCAAAGTAGTTACTACTAACCTTCTGGACATTTTGTGTCCATTGTGGTTTCACAATTTTCTTTTTTCTTTCTTTTTTCTCTGTTTTTTTTTTTTTTCTTTTTGGTATGGGGGTCAAACTTGGGACCTTGTACTTGCTAGGCAGGCAGCGGGCAGTTTTCATTTTTAATTGCATTGATTTAGGTCTTTTTTTTTCCATATTTTTGTCTTGTTTCTTTATTTTTCAAAGAACCAGCTTTTCATTTCACTGATTTTATACTTTTTATTCTGAATTTCATTCATTTCTATTTTGATCATCATAGTTTCCTTCTTTGTACTAGATTTGGACTTGGATTATTTTTGTTTTTCTGGGATCTTGACGTTCACCATTAGGTTATTTATTTCTGGTTATTCTGTGTTATTCTGATGAGGGAACTCAGAGTAATAAACTTTCCTTTTCGAACTGCGTGCATTGTGTGACATAAGTACTGGGATGTTGTACTGACATTGTAGCTTAATTCTAGTAACTGTCTAATTTCTTCCTTGATTTCATCTGTGACCCAATGGCTGTTCAAGAGATTGTTGTTTAATTTCTATGCATTTATAACATTTCTGTGGTTTCTTTTGCCATTGATTTCTAATTTTGATGCATTGTGATATGAAAATTTGCATGGGATAATTTTGATTCATTTACATTTACTTAAGAGTGCTTTATAGGCTAGCATGCCGTCTATTTTGGAGAACATCCCAGGTGCTGCTAGGAGAAGGTCTATTCTGTTGTTGCAACAGTCTGTAGACATGTAGTAAGTGTATTTGTTTGGGGAGTTTTTCAACTTTGATTTTTTGGGGGGATTGGGGCTTTTTCTCACAGATGGAATTAGATTTAGAAATTGAAAATCCAGTTCAAGATTTTCACAAAACCATGGCTATCGATTCCTATCTGGGTTTGGAGTATCAAAAATTAATAATCCCCCCTTTCTCTCTTCTCTCTCTGTCGCTTCATTAAGGGTTACAAAAACACAGCAACCTAAAACATTGATTTACCATTAGGAATCATTTTATAGAATAGGTAAAATAAATACGATAGTTTTCACTTCAATTTACCAGTTTTGAAAAACTGAGTTTTAATGTACATCCTTCAAAAATTATGAGAATATTGAGTTTTGTTTGTTTTCATCCTTAAAACTTCATAGGTTTAAACATGTGTGTTAAAAAATGTTACTGTATTACTATTACATTTTTATAGTATAATTTTTATTAAATTTTACGTGATCAAGCAAGGTGACTTTACTGTTTTTGCAGTTTTATTTTAAAACCCCTTTTTTCCAGAGATTAAGAAAACTAAGACAATAGAGAAGATAGTAAAATGTAGCTGGTAAGGAAGAAG
Organism: Fukomys damarensis; assembly: GCF_012274545.1. NCBI lineage: Eukaryota > Metazoa > Chordata > Mammalia > Rodentia > Bathyergidae > Fukomys > Fukomys damarensis. Next base: position 13,150,021 of record NW_022900916.1, read on the forward strand.
CTTCATGTTCAATATAGATTAAGTAGACTGTGTACTGAAAATAGACAGGAAGAAGTAAATTAACAGGTATTAAATATTCATAAGATATCAAATTTTTATTACCACTATAGCACCTTTAAATAGGCATCCACTGGTGTCAGCCATCTGTCCTCATGTATCTTCTATTTGAGACACAAAGAAAGACTCCACAGCTTGTTTCCTAGCAGGCTATAGGAGCTACAGCTCCTGGTCAGCTGCCTTGACCGTATTTGACTGTGGTCCTTGTAAGCTAGCAGAAGGATTGATGCAGAGGGGGTTCGAAAGAAAGAAAATGATGTAATGCTCTCCTTCCGTCCACTGAAATGCTGCCATGACTATTGACCTACACTGCTTTGCTATATGTTTTAAATAGATTCACTAAACCATGTAGTTTGAACCTGCACATTGATTTTTTGAGCCTTTATGTCCTGTGACTCCTAGGATAAAGTACTTGATTAGTATGGTGTTGTAACTGAGCACAATGAATTCTCCTCGAGGTGAGGGCAAAGCCAATAAGCACAACCAGGAATTACAGTAGTGAAGAGAAGTTTATTACTTGCAGTAAACGAGGAGGGAACTGGGGATGGTTTCCAAAGCAGTGTCCCTGAACAAACAAAGGAGGGGCATTTACTGGAGAAACCCATACATATTCATGCAGCATGGGCTCCTACTTACACGTACAGGTGGGTACACGCATGAGCAAGCGAAGTTCACATATGGTATGTTCAAAACACAATGGCTAGGGGTGCCTCTGAGCAGAGTTCGCTGTAGGTCACCTAAGAGCATGCATCAGGATGACTGGGAAATTTTTGGTGACTTTTAAGGTTTCCTGGCTGGCCTTATCTGAAACAAAAAACGTTAGAGGCAGGCTTTTTAGACATTTAATGGAGCGATAGCTTTTTACTGACTGCTCCCGAGATTGCACTTACCTATTAACACCATCCGGTAGCAGCAGCAAGGATATTGCCTTCTGCCAGGTTAGCACACACCTGGGATGAATTGTGAAGTTTCGCGGATACCTTCTTTTACCAAAACAAAACAAAACCACATGATTGCATTTTTATAAAAATGAGCACGTTAATTTTATATAGAAATATATTTTATTTATAAAAGACTTATTTTTTGCCCTATTTCCTAGGAAATTAAAGTATTTTCATAAATATCTGAAAGTATTTGGGGCTTTGAGCACTAGATCTATTGTAGATTTTTAGATACCATACCACTCTTTTTTTCTCTTGTCTTTTGTTGGACTTTTGTTTTCCTGGTTGAAGAAATTTAAAACCATTACAGAAATTATTGATAACAATGTTTAGTAATAATGTAATAGTGTGCCTGGCCAGTTTTACATCTCAAAGTGAAAAGTAAAAAGCGATCTGGGTATGCAGTTCAGTGTCAAAGCTTTAAATTCAATTATGGGTACAACAAAAAACAAAACATTCCTAAAAACCACCTCAAGAATAAACGAATTCTCATCAGTGAGTCGTTTCTAGATACCATGGGAAGACTGAGAATGATAATGGAGCTCAGCTCCTTCTCACAGGGGAGCTCACGGCAGATGTTACAAGTTCACATGTAGACATCTTTTGTCAAATACCCCTGAGATATCCAAGTTGAGACGTCACAGAGACAATCAAATGCTACATCTGAAATCCAAGAAGACGCAACCTAAAGAAATACATTTCAGTCACCATCATATGGATGAAACCATTACAGAAGGAAGAAGGAGGAGGGGGGGAGGGGGAGGGGGAGAG
>NW_022900916.1:13151879-13154549 GCF_012274545.1 Fukomys damarensis
GGGGGAGAGGGAGGGGGGAGGAGGAGGAGGAGGGAAGGAAGGAAAGGAAGGAAGAAAGGAAGAAAGGAAGAAAGGAAGAAAGAAAGAACAGAAAGAGTTGAGTCCAAAGGCAGCCCGGGGTTTCAACGTTCTAATTTTTAGATTTGTCTGTCATAGCATTTGTCAGTAATACATGCCTTTTATTACTGACTTTTATTCTTTTTTATGATATATCATGATTTGCCCATTATTTTTAAAGGTCTGAACTGTTTCCAGTTTATTTATTGTAAATAACTTGGCAATGAGTGTTGCTATTCAAGTGTTTTGGTAGAAATAGTTTCTCAGTTCTTTGGAACAAGTCCTTAGAAGTATGACTGATAGTTTTGAGGTTATGTGTATATTTGAGTTTGTAAGAAACTATGAAACACTTATTAAAAGTGCCATTTCATATCGCCAATAATAATATATAAAATTTCAGGTGCTCCACAAGTAAAAATCTCTATTAAATTAGTATAGAAAATTGAAGGTAGTCAGAGGAATTTTAAAAGAGATTCTGAAATTCCTTGAAATTCTTTTCATTGGTCAGGTGAGACTGTTCAACTTTTACCTTGGACATGTGTTTGCAAATAGCACAAATTTAAATAAACTAGTCGAACATCACATATATACCTAACTTCATATACATAGTCCCGATAGTGTGTTCTAGTCTGCATTTCTACTTTCATTAACTCTCACACTTAGTAGTTTCTTAAAAGGTTTTCATAAATATATAAACATTTGAGCATCCAGTAGTAAATTTAAAAAATTAATTCTAAAGTAAAGACTTACAAAATATAGTTGTCAAAAATAGTTTTAGCATCTTATTCCTTAAAAATAAGATTTTAATCACATGTATTATTTCCATGAAAATTAGCAAGATCATTAAAACTTATTTTTTTAGTAAGACTTGTCAGCCACTGAGTGTTTTTTTTTTTAATGGTGGTTCCAAATGAGAATGTGTTGAAAAGTGGAAAAAATAAACTTTACAGCTTATGTTTTAGGCCCAAATTCAAGCACCTATTATTCTGCTTACTTTTTTCCCCTGTTACTTGCTTTCTGATTTCTATATAAGCCCCCAAAACTGTTACTTCTTAATCTTGACCAGCACTTACAGAAAATATTTTTTTTCTATTTAACTCCCAAAATAGTTTATTTATAAGTCTGAAGTAAAGCCAGCTGTTTTGAAGATAAAATTAATCACATTAGGTCTTCAACAATTCTCTTTTCCTTGTCACAGCTATATTTATATCTTCAAAAGTTCTAATCCAGTTCATGGAAAAAGGCAAAGATGTATGAAATCAGTTTGATTCCCTCAAGCAAACCCAGAGAGAATCTTATATTTATTTTAGTAAACATATGGCTGCTGTCTAAGCCAAAATTAAAAGGATAAATAACTAGGAATGGACTAAGCTAAACAAATTAACTTCAGAATTAGATTTACATGTTGAGATCATCAAAATGCTCACTGGTGCATCCTTAATTTATGAATATCATCGCTGGTTGAGCCTTCTTTTCTTTTCTTATTGCTCCCAGCCTTCTGCATCAAAGTACCTTGGCATTCCTCACATATAAATTATCTTTGGAGAATAACATAATAAATACAAGGCACGATTTATTATATTTCTACTGCTAATATTGTTCTCTGCTGTGTACCCTTCCCACTCTCCTAATGAAACCCCTCCTTAATGTTAAGGATTGGACAAAACAAGACACTACGTATTTAGTCTCATGTGCACCTTCATGACAAACAACATTTAGCAATGTATTTCCAAAGTTGACATGACCGGGAAAAAATGATACTTAATAGATTATAAAATTATTAGATATACACTCACTGTGTTAACCAATATTTCCAGTATCTTAACATTTGGAGGAACTCTAAAAGCCATTTGGGGCCTACTATTATGGCTTCTCTAATGGTTAGTAATGTTTCATCTCTAGTGAAAATTAATTGTACAATAACATTGGCCAAGATCTATAACTGGTTCACCCCATTGTTTTGCTCCTCTTCAATGTAACCTTTTTTGATTGCACTACTTTCTTGTTTATCTCCCTCAAAAACTCTTGTTAGTCTACAAGGCTTTCAGAGTCGAGTGTTACAGTTTACACAGGGTGAGAGAAGCATAAAGAGCAGTAACAGCAATGAGGAAGTTCAAGAAGTGCAAGTGTGATCAAACTGACTGGTGTGTTCTAACAAACAAAATACAGTAGAAGATGCATCGCCGTGAGTCCCTCAAAGTGCTTCCTGTTGTGCTTGCTTCAGCAGCATATGTACAAAATACTTCTTCTCACTTCTAACACTCTTGTAATTGTTCTTGCAACTTTCCGAAGCAATTCTAGAATTCCTCTTTCCCACCTTTAATTGAGCTATTGTATCTACCTTGGTGTTCTAAATAAATCCAAGCTGTTTACCTTTCATGGTCAAGTTGACTGTAAGGAGGAGCTGGAAGTTGCATGTTGTCAGATCATTATTCGTGGTGCACAATGGGGATGAGGACGCACCATAACATTTTTACAAACCTCTCCTTTTGTTGAATGACACCGAGCAGAAGTGTTCACCTCATTTCTGATGGTGTCTCCTAAATACACAACAGAGGACTCCGGGACTGCTTCAGAAAGTGCCAGCAATGATGGGCTAAGGCATGGGGGGGG
>NW_022900916.1:13154759-13183533 GCF_012274545.1 Fukomys damarensis
TCTGAGGATTAACGACGAAGGATCTTCCTATAATACCATTTCTAAGATTTAAAGAAACCCTGTATGCTTGGATCGGTCCTCCTCTAAAATCTTTGTCTCTTGTAACAACTTTTCATTCGAAGTGTACTTTGGGTGATATTTATATAGCTACCTAGCTCTATTTTGATTATTTGCATAAAATATCTTTTTCTATTATTTACCTCCAGTCTGTTTGTGTCTTTGAGTGTCTTCTAGACAACATGTGGAGAATTTCATCTCTTTACACTGAACTTAGGACTCTTTCAGGAGAGCTTCTGTCACCTATTTGATTCCTAAAAGTCTTTTATCTTTATAGTTTTCCAATTCCTTATTATGTTCTTTTGTACTTAATTTATTTTTAATACTCCTTTATCACTGAAGATATGGTTTAATTTCTTTCTTATTTCCCTTCATGTATATATTAGAGATATTTCCTTAGAAGCTACACAAAGATTGTGTCATTTGTTTTCATGTATGGGTGCAAATAGTTTTTAAGTGTTGAACTGTGCTATGTATGAAATGGATGATTTATGCAATGATAAAAACATTTATTATTTACTTAGTACATAAAAAGTCATTAATGAATTTGTGGAACTCAATAGTTTTCTGTTCTGTTTCTCATTTTCCTTTACTAGTTGAAAGCCACTTATATGTCATATGTTGTATGTTAGGTCTCGTGCTATTAGAACTTTCATGCAAAGAATACCTGTTTAAGGAAACTAAATCCAAATCACAACCCTAACTGGGAATCAACTCACTATAACTATGATGAATAAATCTGATGGACAGAATATGAGTGGATTATATAAACCTTGACCAAAAAGATTCTATCTCCAGGTACAACAAGCGCAGAACTAAAAATACTGGGATTGTGATCTTTAATTTTCATTGCAACTTGGAGGATAGCTGCCTACAATTCTTGCCTTCAATTCTATGTGATATCTCTCTTGTTTGACAATTATTTAGCTTTTCCCCATTAAATTGCATTGAGGAGACTTATAAATTGACTATGAAACACAACAAATCATCCTGATCACAAATGAAACACTCTACATTTGTTTAAAAGCAAACACTCTTCCAGTGATTAAAAAACAGCAATGACAACATTGATTTGGAAATTAAACAGTAAAATTGTGCAGAGTTTATAACATAAAGTTCTACATAAGCATATTCCAGGAATGTGTGTATATAACTGTTATTTATTTTTCCTAAGAAAATCACTTTACACATATTGAGCTTTTTAAAAATTTTATTTTATGAGTTAGGACCTATGATAATACCTTAAACTGATTTAACATTCACATCCATCTACACTGATTATACAGACACACAATGCTAGGAATAGTTTACTGTAAAAATATTTGGTATTTGCCTATGCATCTTGAAGGGTCCATAAAGGCTTACAATCTTGCTAGTTTCTAGTTTCGAACATTTGCTTTCCTTCAGTTTTCCAAGAAAAACAATATTCTTTCGTAGCAGATTGCTGGTCCTTCTTTCATGATGGTATTGACACCTTCTGCCAAAGTTCTAGTTGTTTTCTACAACAAAATGAAAGTCTTTTCTTCAAATCGGTTTCTATTGATAACAAAGAAATACAAAAATTAAAATAAAAACTAACGTGTAAATGCTAAGATAACTTCTTATATATCTTAATTAATGGTTTCTCTTAAGTGATTTCTGTCTTTTTGTTTCTATCCCTTTTCTTTTTTTTTATCTCTTCTCCTCTTGCCTCCCTATTGGACATCATCGGAAGACTGCTAAACTGATTTAGAGCAATATAACCTTAGAGGAAAAAGAAATTACAAAATATTCTGCGGTTCTAAATTTCTGTCCTTTAAAATGATAACATAAAAATAGATGATGTTTAATGTTACTTTTAGACCTGAAGCCTGTGATTTAAACACTTAATGAAATGCCACTAGCAGTTGTTTAACATAAGCAATAATAAGCTTCGTGTGAAGACTTTTCAAAATTTTACATTTACTGGAAAAGCTATGCTTTACTTTGAGCTGAAATGTCACATTAACCATGTGTCTCAGGTAATTTTTGTTCCAGAGGATAGAGAAGTAATGCAACTAGGTGTAGCCAATTGCTGTTTACTGCACAGAAAAAGTGAAAGCTAACAGGACTCTGAAAGAGAAGACTTTCTGAGGGAAGCCATCCACCATGAGCCTTACACTGGGCATTACTGCTGGACCCTGAAGCATGCTAGGAACTTGGCCACTGCAGTCTCTGGTGCTATGTTGCGGACCAGCTCAGCTGCATACCTCACACACTCTTTCTCTTAGTTCATTTGTTCATCCTCTTGCTTCCAGTTGGGTTCTTTGGGAATATCCACAGCTTTGGCTTCCTTAATTAAGCCCTTGATTCTGCCTTCAAGGCATTATCTTGCATCTCTGATACCAATTGTCCTTCAGCTAATTTGTCTTCTCTTAGTTCAGATGAATGAGTGTGGAGCTGGTAAGTCTAGATTATTTTTTAAACCAATCTGTTTTGGAAAGAACCACAGTTTGGCCCAGTTGACTGTGGTAGGAATTGTTGGTAGGACCATGCAGTAAAGTATATGACCACTGATGCCATATCATTCAGCAAGATAAGTGGGTCGGCTCCTGCTCCTTGAAGTAGATGAGATCAGACAGGAGACATGAAACTTGTTATCATACCATGGCCTGGGCAGAAGATTATGAATGACAACAGTTACTATTATTTATATGTAACATTGTAAGAGGAATTTTCATTAAGAAAAAGATGATAGTAAGAATTTGAACAACAAATGAGATTTACAATTTTTAAATTTAAAAGAAGATAGACATTGAATTTCCTTAGCTAACACTGCTACTATAAAGAAATAGAATTTAGAGATTAAAAATTAATACATCTTCCTGCCAATTATGTGCAAGTAGCAGGCCAGTAGAATAAACCTTTGAGTGTTTGTATAAAAGTGGAGATTAATTGTAATATTTAAGTCAAAGTTTGTTTCCATTTTTACAATTATTTATCAACTTACTACCTCCTTGGCTCTTCCTTTACCTCCATGTTAAAGTGCCATTTTAAAATTTGAAACCTATAACTTTGACAGGAAATGAATTTTGAAAAGAAATAGGGGTTTGGTCTAGCAGGGCTTATATTTTAGAAGTGAAGACTATGTCAGCATTCACCAGGTGACTAGCATAATGAATAGTGCAACATTCTGAAATAGCTACCGACAGTAATTATTTTATGTTAATATTTTGTTTATAAATGGTGACTTTTAAGTGGTATGAGACAATAACCAATTTTTATATCCCATAAAATGTATACTGTACCACCAAATGCTAAAATTGAGCTGAAATTTATAACTCATTTTTCTGATGGATTTTTTAGTACATACAGTGTATAAAGGCATGTATTATTCATCTAAGCTGCTAACTCATTTGCATTTTCATTAAACTGTAAAGACTATATTGCTGTGCTGTGGGTAGAATTTTAACTTTATTCTGCTTTGTACATATAAACCCAGATGTCTTGATTTTTAAAAAATCCAAGTGTTTACTAATAAACATCTGTATGTGTTACATACACATATTTAATATGTATGTATCTTTACCTGTAATTGAGGCACATGATTTATCTATTCTTACTTGACATGAGATACATTTCCATATGAATGAATTGTTCAAACAAACAGAACATTCCCTAATGTCCTGAAACTCAAAATTGCTTTGAAATATTACAAATTTTTCTTTTGAAACCAAATATAATGAATATATTTCTATTATTGATGAACCCAAGTCATAAGTTTTATAAGCTATTAACTAAAGTATAAGCATATTTTCTAAAAAGAAGTGATTTCCAAGGCATATGCATATAAATGTACATCTTTATGGGCTCTGGCTAAAAGTATTGAAGAAAAAAGAAGAGGAGGGCATGGCTCCGTTTTAGATCCATTTTAACAGGGTTTGTCATTTTTGTTTTGTTTCTTCAACTTTGCTTAAGAGATAAATCCTCCTTGATATTTATGAATAGGCGCTACATATACATAGACGAGGAAGAGCAGAGCTTTGTTCGTGAAGGAGATAAAATGGTGAACATTAAGTAAATCCAGATGGCCTTGCCAGGGATTGCGTTATGCTGTTATAATAATAACACTTAGTAATTATTGAACACTTACAGTGTACAGATACACTCCTTTAAATGGTTGAATTCGTTTGTGTCTCTAGAGAAAATTACAAATGTAGGGTTTCATTACTCACAGTTCTTTGTGAGGGAAACAAGGTAAACTTTTATTTTACTTGCTAGTTCACAGTTAGTAAGTGTCGGAATTATTTTCAGTTTTATTTTTTATTGTACATGTTTGCTGTGCACAATGATCACATTTATCATGGGGAATTTATACTTGTATGTAATACATCTTAAATTCTTTGTTATCCTGCTTCCCTCTCTCTAAACCTAGTCTTTCCTATTTACGAAAGCTCCACTTCCATTTTTAGCCTTCAACTCTTTTCTTAAATACTTTTTCTTTCCCTCATTCTCTCCTCCAGCCCTGATTTCTCGTTTCTCTTCTCATTTGAAAAACTTCTTCCTACTTCCTAATCTCTATCCTCTATTTTGCTTCTTATTTTTACTCTGAGTTTCTGACACAAGAGAAACAATGTGATATTTAAATTTGTTTTTCTGCTTTATTTCGCTTAAGATTATAATCTTAAGGTGCATCCACTACCTAAGAATGCATCGAGGTTATGCTTCTTTATGGCAGAGTATGTACTCCACTGTATATAAATACCACATTCTCTTTATTCATTCATCTGTTGCTGGGCATATAAGCTTCCAAGATATAGCTATGGTAAATTTTGCTGCTCTAAACATGGATGTGCATGTGCCACTATGGTACAGTCACTGTAACTCTTTCAGGAAGATACCTAGGAGGATAACAGCTGAGTCAAACAGAGCTTCTAGTTTTAATGTTTTGAACAATCTCCATACTGATTTATTTCCTAGTGGTTGTATCAGTTTACAGTGCCACTGACAATAGAGAAGGGTCCCCACCGCCACCGTGACCACCGTCATCACCACTGCAGCCTCACCGGTATTCATTATGGTTGATTTCTTAACTATTCTTTCTGGAGTGAAATGGAATCTCAATGCTGTTTTTATTTCCATTTCTTGAATGGCCAATGATGCTGAACGTTTTTCATGTTTTTATTTACCATTTGTACTTCTTCATTTGAGAAGTGTCTATTCATTTCAGATTCCCAGTTTTTTTTTTTGGTCCTGGGGATCGAACTTGGGTCCTTATGCTTGGGAGGCAGGCGGCAGAACCACTGAGCTAAATCTCCGGCCCCAGATTCCCATTTTGAATTGGGTCTTTAATTTCTCTGTCAGTGAACTTGTTGTTAGTATACAGGAATGCTATTGATTTTTGAGGGTGGGTTTGTATCCTGCCATACTGCATTTGGTTATTAATTATAGAAGTCTTTTGGTGCAGTTTCTTGAGTCTTCTATGTGGAACATCATGTCATCACCAAATAACAATTTAACATCTTTCTTTCCTCTCCATATTCCTTTTAATTTGTTTCTCTTGTCTAATTGCTCTGGCTAATGTTTTGAAAACTATATTGAACAGGAGTGGTGATAGTGGGCAAGCTTGTCTTTTTCTTGCTTTTTGAAGGAAAGCTTTCAGTGTCTCTTCATTTAGTAGGATATTAGCCTTTGGATTGTCACAGGCAGCTTTTACCAGATTGACATAAAGGTTTTCTGTATTTTCTTTGGGGTTTTTAATTAGAAAGGATATTGAGTTTTGTCAAATGCTTTTTCCATATCTATTGAGATATTATGTGATTTTTGTCCTTGCTTCTGCTTCTCTGGTGTAGTACATTTGTTGATGTGTATATATTGAACCATTCTGGAATTCCTGAAATGAATTCTACTTGGTCATGGTATGTAACTCTTTCCAATGATTTGCTGCATTCTCTTTGCCAGTATCTTATTAAGAATTTTTGCATTTATGTTCATTTAAGAGATTTGCTTATAATTCTCTTTTTTAGTTGTGTCTTTTCCTGGTTTTAGTATCAGGGTAATGCTTGATTCCAGGACTTACTTTTGGAGTACTGGTTCCTTTTCAATTTCATTAAAGAGTTTGAGGAATATTGGCATTAGATCTTCCTAAAGTTCTTATAAGATTTGGCAGTGAATCTGTCAAAACCTTGGTTTTTCTTAGTTGGTAGTTTTTTTAATTACTTAAATTTTATTGAGTGATATTAGATTATTCAGAATTTGCATACCTTCTTAATTTAGCTTTAGTCATTCATAAACAATCAAGTAGACAAAAAAATCAAACAAAGAAATATCAGACTTCAACTAAGCCTTTGAACAAATAGAGTTGATACCTAGTGTTCCCCTCAACTACAGAATACATATACTTCTCAGGATCACATTGGATTTTCTCCAAAATAGATCACATATTAGCCAATAAAGCATGCTTAAATAAATGCAAAAGAATCAAAATTATCCTACTCGTATAATCAGATCATAGTGTACAATAGAATGTCTTTTAGATTTTTTTCTCAAGCCTGTGTTGTACACTGTCCAGGAGACTAGAGTTTACTACAGAGGTTTCCAGTAACATCAGGGGTCCCCAGTAATAGTGCAATAAAACTAGAAATCAATGGCAAAAGACACCACAGAAGCCATGCAAACACGTGGAAATTAAATGATACACTCCTGAGTAATCAATAAGTCATAGATTGAATTGAAGGAGAAATGAGATCGTTGCTACAACCCAAGAATAATGCCAGTACAACACATCAGAACCTATGGGACACAATGGATATAGTCCTAAGAGTCAAGTTTATAATGGTGAATTTGCACATCAGAAAAACAGAACAAGCTGAAATAAATAACCCAGTAACTCAATTCAAGATCCTAGAAAAAGAACAATCCAAATGCAAAGCTAGTACAATGAAGGAAATTATAAATACCAGAGAAAAAAACTAATGCAATTGAGATAAAAATACAAAGAATCAGCAACTCAGAGTTGATTTTTTGAAAGATTGAACAAAATAGACAATCCTTTGGCTAATAAGCAAAGAAAATACCTAAACCTATGAAATTAGAAATGAAAAGGGTAAAATCACAACAGATTTTGCAGAAATCCAGATCATTGGTAATTACTTTGAGAAGCTATACTGTAATAAATGAAAGATTCAGAAGAAATGAGTAGATTCCAAGTTTTAGAAACACTAAAAACAAAATCTCTTGACAACCCCACAAATCCAGGTACAGAGGGAGGTGAGAAAGGAACCATTTTGTTGTTTAATAAGTAAAGGCTATACATGATGTCCAACACAGGCCTCTTGCTGAGATTGCAGTCTCACGATTGCATGCAAATGAGCAAACACCATGTGTTAGATGTGTGAACTCAATGCTTGTCCTCGGGTAGGAGTCCTTGGGAGTGCCACCTGTCACAGGTGTCTTAGATTCACCTGGTAATTGTGGTGTCCATTTTTGCTTGCTAACTGGCTTGAACAAAAAATTGACTTGTCTTTTTGACAGGAAGTACTATTGGAACTTGGAGAGAGGCCCCTGCCAAAGTTGAGTCCAGAAAGTCGGAGATAGGGTGCTATCTTTCTGTATGATTACTTCTCCAAGAGATGGCTGCCAGGTCCTCGAGGAAGACATTCATGGGTTGTTAACCTGGCAAGAGGTTTAGCTTTGTAAAAGATTTGCATGTTTTAAAGAGACAAAAAGCAATGCAAGTTTTTAGGAATAAATTCTTAAGAAAATGAAATAGTCCCTTCCTTTATATTCAGCACAGAGAATTAAGCCTCTTAGGTTTAATTGGTATTTGTCTTTACATGAGTAAGTAAAATAAGGATTTGAATTCAGGGAATCTGGACAAAGCCCATGTTCTTAACTACTGCCCTAAATGACCCTACTAATCATATTCTTGGCACAAAAAAGAATTCTTTTGTTTAATTTAAAAGTTATATGGTTAAAAAATCCATCCATATAAACTCCAAGGAAGGAATATTCCAACTAGATTTGAAAAGGTAAAAAAAAATGTTAAGATAAAAATGTTTGAAATTTTCAAAGTGTCACCAGACTGGGTCTGAAAGGTTCTGGATGGAAGCTGAAGTGAGGAACATAATGTGTTCTAAACATAGAACGTTTGGAGGTTCACGGCCTCCTGTTGCAGAGAAAGAATTTTCATGACTAGTCAGTAAAAAGCATGAGAAAGATTTCATTAGGCAGAAATTAAAAATACAAACTCAGGGCGGGGGACTTAGCTCAGTGGTTCCTCCACCTGCCTCGCAAAAACAAAAGGTACTGAGTTTGATCCTTGGTGCAAAAAAAAAATAACCCAAAAACCAAACTCAAAGAAATAGAGTGTGGAGCTGAGGGCTGGGGAGAGAGAGAGAGGGAGAGAGAGAGAGAGAGAGAGAGGGAGGGAGAAAGAGAGGCATTGTGAGCTGGAGCAGGGTGTATTTATGGGGTCTTGGGAGTGTATTCAAGACCAGAGATCTAGGATGTGTATTCCTCCTGTATGTCCTTGCCCCATCTGGGGGCTGTGTCAGAATGCAAGTCACTTAGACATGTTTGAAGCTGAGATAAGCTCCTTACTAGTATCTTTGCTTCTTTGAGGGTGGACGAAGCACAATTTATAGGTGAAAAGGACAGGTCTTGAGCTCAATTTAGGGGTTTTTCTGTCTTAAGCTCTTTAGGACTTTTTTAATGTTTTAGATCTGAGTTTATTGGTACATTTTAGGTATACAGTACAGTTACCTTCATTATTGGGATCATGTACCTTTATGTGACAGGTCTTGGTTCTCATTTTTTCCCTTATCTCTGCCCTCCCTTCACCCCCTCCTCCCCATTTACAAACACTTTTTTTCCATATTTTTTTCTTTTGCCTTATTACCTTTCCCCTACCCTTCCCACTTTCCCTACACCTTTAGAGTTCCCTGAGAGGGAAAAGGTAGAGATTTATGTTAAATTTTCACTTATTTCTGTAGATAAAGCCAAGCTTCTTTGCTAATGTTTTGAGTATGAAATGTGTGGAAAGGAGTCAAGTGTGAACTTAAGGCTTTTTGTCCAAAGTGAAAATGGTGGCTTAATTTACTGGGATATAAAGTCATGAGCAGATCTAAGATTGGGATAGGAAATTACTAATAGTTTTTATCCACACTGAGTTTAGGATGCTTCTTAGATATAGGTCCAAATGAAAGGGTCAAATTAGCAATCAGATATCAGAGTTTATGGCCAGAATTAATCATCCGAGCAACAGATGTAATTTTTTTAGATGTCTTTTTTATCTTGAGAGATGCAGATTTGAGACCCATGAGTTTGCTGGAATATTACGCATGAATTGGGTAGCTGTTCAAAGTTCTGCTGCGGAAGTGGAGGCAGGGAGGCTTTCCAGGCCAAAAGCAGAAGGAAGACGAAGTGAGTAGATTTGATTGGTGAGTGTAGGAAAAGAAAACTGTAAAGTTTAGATGGTGCTTTCTGGTTGATAAAGTCTCAAGTGAGAGGTAACTTGGCACCTTGTGATTGGCAAACTGTCTACTTTCGTTTTACTGTGTGTAGTGGGCTTCAGTGTGCTGACATACCAACCTAAAATGCTGGCCATTCCAATGGCTTCCCATTTACAATTTTTTTTTTAATCAAAGAGCAAATATTCTTTAAGCGATGTAGTTATACTAACACTCAGGAAAAGAGACTCAAAAATCTCTACTCCTAATACTTTTAGTGATTTTTTTTTGAACACATTTAAATGGGGAAAGAAATTTACTGTTTCCTCTAACTGGGAAACAGTTCGCCCTAATTTCCAAACACTTTTCCCTGACATCTCCCTCCTAGCTCTGAACAGTGTTATGTTATCAGAGTTCCTTTCCTTAAAGGTTCACTCAACTACTATATCTTTACGCTGCTTAAATGTTCTTCTTAGAGCTTGCTAACTTCTGAAATTATTATATATGTTTCTGAGAAATCTCTGGGAACAAGGATTTAATTTTCTCCACCGTCACACAAGCAGTGCCTACTCCATGGCTTTGGCTCATTAAGTCTATATTGACCAAAGCAATGAATTGTGAGTTAAACAATAAATTAATCGACATACCTTTATTTGGAATTTTTCATATAGTGCTAAAACCAGAGACTCTCTATCTTTAACTTCGCTATGCCTGAGGATCAGGTGATTTTCTCCAATAGGAATCAGTCACCAGAAGGAGAGATGATTGTGGGTCGGGGGAGAGGCTGCGCTGAAGTAGCCTGAAAAAATAACAGGAAAAGTGAGTCTTACAAAACAGAGCGGAGAAGTGGTGATGATATGTCTTGGTACAGAGGGTAGATAGGTGATAAGTAAATTTAGGAGAAGAAGGTTGGACTGGAAAGGCAAATGCAGAGACCAAAGGATACGAAGAATTCAGGACTCAAGTTGGATATGGTAATGAAGAGCAACAATATTAACAGTGGAAGGCTGTGGTCAGATTGTGGAATGGCGGAATCTTACATTTTTGTGAGTATCTGTAATTATGCTAAGGGGAGAAGTGAAAATGTGCATAAAATGCATATATATATTTCCCAATAAATTCCCATCAGTTGAAATTAAATTGCAGCATTATCTCTTTAGGAATATGATAGCTAATTTTTATTAAATATCTTATCAATTTGATAATAAATGTATATGTAATCTCACATGTTTTATAAGTTAAACCTCAGGTTTCACTATCTCAGGAGTTATTTAAAATATTTAATTACAGCTACCTGGCTATACAGTCACAGACCATTAGACACAGAATATTAATTTTGAATTATTTTTTTCCATAAATGATTCTTTGAAAAATTCTCATTAGCCATATCCCTTTTTCATCCATAGAATTATCATATTGGGTAGCCATCCAGAGGTAGGGCTAAAATCTATGCTACTGACGTTTGCTTTTCTCAGTATGTACCTAAACAGACCCTTACGGAAAGCACTAACTAGCAAAAAGCAGTTCAAAACAATTAAATGTTTTGAGGTATGTCAATGAGAACAGTTGCTCACTGCAGTCTTACAGACTAGTTCTCAGGCATGCATATATATATATAATTTCAAAAGAATTGATATAAGTGCATTTGATAGGATTTAGAGACAATATAAAAAAAAGAACTCATAGTTCTGGCAAGGTTTAATATTTATATTGGAAAAGTACATATTTCTTAATGATATTATTCTATGATGAAATAGGGAAACTAAAATTATCTTCAATTTCTCAAATTGAAAAGGCTATTTAGAGGCAATTGTACAATGCTAATAAACAGGAAAACCTATTAACATCTGATTTACTGGACTCGTCAGGATTTGTAGCATGGTTTATTGCAGTTCACTTAGCACATAAGGCCTGCATATTGTTTTTAATTTCCTTATACTCCCAGCTGAGTAGTTAAACTATTCTACATAGTATATTAGTAATGATAATAAAGGAAAAGCTGGAGAGGTTTCTGAAATATCTTAAAAAATTTATTTCTATGTCTGCTGCAACAACCACTCAAGGCATAAACTTCTTAATGTGGCACTTAAAACTTCAAGGATCATTGAAATTAAATCTAAAACAATAAAACATGAACATCATTGTGGAGCAGAAAATCATGTTAAAAATCTATATTCTTATAAATCGAGGCATTCACGTATGTCACCTCCCTGTGCCACAGCCATCTCTCTCTTGTTTCATGTGACATTTCATTAAAATAAACAGGAACTCACAATCAAAAATAGTAGTCGTGATTTTATGTGCCAATTATATTTTGAAAGTTGTAATCCATTAATGTTCAAGTTGCAATAAGGTCTTTCTAAGAGCAGTGATCCGTGAGCTTTATTCTGTATTTGAAGAAGATTCACTAGATGTTTACCCTGCTGTCTGAAGTTTGAGGTCTCAGCAGCTCTTCATAGATCTAGAGGAGCAACTTAACTGAAGAGCCGTAGCAGTGGATCATTAGCACAAAGTGTATGTGTTCCTAGGCTGTGGTAAAGTAATGGAGAAATTGAGACCACTTCCTTAGGTTATCCCTAACACAGGTTCTTAACCCATCAATTGTGGGGAAAAATAAGCCTGAAATAATGTGAAAAAGGCACTGAGAGGGTCAGGATGGATGCATAATTGCAGCTCTTATTTACCCACTGAAATAATTGGCATCTGTGAAAGCCAAGCACTGTGCTAAGCTGGGGGCTCTCACTACTGTACTTCGGGACAGACTTGCTTCCTGCATTCCCGATACTTCCGTTCTGTTAATGGAGAGTGGACAAATTCAAGATGGAAACAAATAAAGACCTATTGTGTTGGTTTCATAAAAGAAGCAGATAGCAGCTGCAGTGGGGACGAACGGGAGTGCTGTATTAGTTGCTACTGAGGTCAGGGAAGGCCCCTCTTGGAAGGAAGCCATGAAGTTAAAATGAAATATGAGAAGGAATCAGCAAAATGAGCAAAGCAGAACAAAAAGTTCTGAAGAAGACATGTTTCAGTTTTAGAAAGAAAATAGTGTTGACTGTGTTATCATCGGAGCAGTATGTGGAGGCGTGTGCAGGGGATTTGGAGGGGAAAGAACGGCAACCTCATGGAACATCTTAGAGGCCAAGAATTTACTGAAGAATAATAAATGCAGTGGTATGGAATGGGATGTTTTGACCAGATTAGGCGCATGATTTGATTTATATTGTTTATTTGGTGGGTGGAGGTAGCAATAGATGCAGTACGACCAGCTAAGAGCTTATTGTCAAGAGACATAATAGTTTGTGTCCCAGATGTGCTAGTGGAGAGGGAACAAAGAAGAAACGTTCAATAGTGCATATATTTAGGAGATAAATATGAGCAATGCTTCTTGTGCTGAGGGAGTGGAATGAGAAGTGAAGAATCACCTGTAATTCCCAGCCTTTGGTCCAAATAGGTACATGAAGACCCACTTTATGTAGATAGAGGGAAAATTGTTGAGAGCCTAATGAGTATTTTAAGGAACCACTCTTTAATTGCCCAACTTTTTTGAAATTCGAGAAGAGCCCCAGATAAAACAATCACCGACTTCCTGACTTTTAACTGTTCACTACATTGCTGCAAGCCTCTCTTTCTTCATGTGTTTAATACAGGAATTGTAATAATACACCTACCTGTTGTGATTTGTTAAAGAGATACCTGGAATATAATACTGTGTACTCAATAAATCCTAGCTATTAACATCAGAGGCAAACCACTGTGTCTAGGCACCAAGGTCCGTTGTTTTCCTGGTCCTGGCTTCAAATTAGTAGTCCGTTTTGTAGATACTTTGATATTTGCAGATTATTTCTATAGCAGGTCTAGAATTCTGTACCTGTCTGCCTCAAAAGTTGAAAAGCTTCTGGCAAGCCTCTGTGGGAGAAACAGAATGTTTATCTCTACAAGTGTCGGTACAAATTTATTTTAATGACATGCCAGTGAAGTCTTAATAGCTAGAATTTGACCTTCTATCTCTCTTATTTCGGCCACATTTTGAGACTTCTTGTTGTTTGGAAAAAAACAAGGTATTACCTTTCTTAAAGTAATCAGAATGTGTGTTTACAAGCTTTGGTCACATTTACATTTGCATTCAGTAAAATTATCTCCCTTTTTTATTGAGCCCCATGAATTTAGACAAAAGAATATGTCTATTTGATTTCTATGACAGTCCTATTATAGAACAGTCCTATCACTCAAAACATTGCTTCATACTGCCTCTGCATGTCACAGGACGCTGGTGACAACTGTTTTGGTTTTGTTTTCCAATTTTTGCATCATCAAAGGTTTTCACATAGATGGCAGCATTCAGCACCTTCATCCACATTACTGCATCTACCAGTATTTCTTCTGTTGCCAATTAGAATTCACTGTGGGTTGTCTTTTGATATTATTATGTCTTTCATGTAGGATAATTTTTTATCATTCATTAAGTTTATTGGTACATTTTACATTTATAATATGATGACATTCATCATTGGGAATTTTTACCTTTACATGATGTGTCTTGGTTCTTATTTTTTTCCCCATTACCCTGCCCTTTCTTTAACCCCACCACCCCTTCCTATTTACAAACCATTGTTTCTGGTTTTTTTCCCTTTTCTCATATTTCTTGCTTTCCCTTAACTGTGTTTTGATATAGACCAATTTATCCATTCTCTTTTATGGATTGTACTCTCAGTACCGAGCCTAAAACCTCAACATTTTTTCCTCCTATTTTTGCTCTGGGATATTTCATTCTTTGAGGTTTTATCATTAGGTTAATGATCAATTGTTTGCATGTAGATATCCAGTTCTTCCAGCATGTTTTGTTGAAAAGACTATAATTTATCAATAAAGTTGCTTTTGTAAAAAGATAGTGATTAAGTACCATATGAGTGAATTTATGTCTGGCTTCTCTGTTCCACGATCTATACTTAGTTTTTGCACAGATATATCATCTTCATTACTGAAGACTAAAATTTATACTCAGTCTTGATATTGTTAGTACTCTGATATTGTAGAAAAAGCTTTGAGGAAAAAAATCAAAGAATCTTCCATTGGACTTCCGGTTTCATCCCTTCTCTTTGTAAGTCTGCATCAAAGTTCTCATCTTCTCCCACTAGAGTCCTTAGTTATTTTCTTTTTTGCAGCATTCTTTTCTTCCTTTCATTCTTTATGATGCCGTAAATCTTATAAAACTGTGCTACTATCATTCTCTAGCTCAAATATGTCCCATGACTTACCGGGAAATATCAAATTGATACCCTACTCCGAAACACTTATCTTTTGAGTATAACTAATCTTGTATCACTCATACTACTCTGTTATTGTTATTTATAACTTCTGTAATTATTTTATTAAGAAGTATGTACTTATAACATATGAAATGAAATACAACATATAAAATCATTAAGTGAATTAATTATTAAATACTACTTTAGTTTATATATACTGCACTAAATTAGTTATGATCCCATAGAATAGGTTATTGTTTGTATATCTTTTGAACAAATGAAAGCTCAGAATGACTAAACAAGATAAACTAATGATGATGAATACTAGATATAATTAGATTTCAATTTTCAGCTTGTTGCCATGTTTGTGTTATTACTCCCTGCTTGTCTTAGAACTCACCAACATACAAAATCTAAAACAGTTTGATGACTTCAGCTGTCAGTATTCACATCACTCTTACTATACCCCTTATTGGTGATGTATTTCGCTCTTATCCATGCCTATTTAAAGTCTAGTGGTACTTTAAGAAAAATAATGCTACCTCCTTTTCCATAAGTCTCTCAGCAATGTCTCCAGTTAACTTAACTCTGGATTACCACTTACTGGAATTATTTTTCAGCCTTACTATGTAGCTGTCAGTTAGAATTTAATTGTATAATTATTTTTCCATGTTACAGTTCTTTGTCAAAATAAGTTGTAACCTTCTTGAAGTAATGATTTCAGTGCATTACAGTTTATAATAGCTAAATCTTGGAAACAGACCAAATGCCTATCAACTGGTGACTGGATTTAGAAGATGTCATTTTTTTGTTTGTTTGTTTGTTTTTATTTTTTAATAAAATGGAGCATTACTCAGTTATAAAGAATGAGAAACTAGTTAAATTTATAGCTAAATGGACGCACCTTGATGCCATACTCGTAAGTGTAATAAATAGGACACACATGTAAATACCGAATAAATTCTCTGGTGTGAGAAAATGAAACTTTTGTGTATTTTACAATGTCGCGTATTGTTGCTAAATAGTTAAATATTCATCACAACGCTCTAGTCTTAACGTATATTCAGCTCTGTTAAATGCAACTTCACCACATTTACCTCTTTGCTTTACTTCAGCATTGGGGTCACAATGGCACTCTTCAACTTCTAATAATATCTAATATATGCATATATAATATATAATAAATATATATAATACACACACACATATATGGGACGTTTTGTTTGAATAGTGGTTAATGTATTTTACATCAAAGACCATAGTTACCATAGTATTTTTTATCAGAGACATAGTTAAAGTGTATCACTTTGAGAGGATATGACAATCATCCTTAAACCTGGTTCTATATTAGAATAAACTAAGGAGTTAAATGTTAATTCTCCATCAGTTGATCTGAGATTGGATTTAGGACTTGTATCTATTAAAAGACTCTCATTAAAATCATTTTAAAAATTCTAAATTTTAACCAGGCTTTAGAATTCTTGAACATTCAGGCAAGTGGAGAATAGCTAGTGTCGATAATATTAAAAAACTTAGTTTTAGCAGTGGTAACTGCAGCATAATTGATAACAATTAATAAGAAAGGCTACAAATATTTTACATAATAAACTATATATCACTCTGATAATTTATTACAGATACCAGGTATTAAGTATTTCAGTACCAATGTAAGATCACACCATTAAGTGTTTGGAAAAATTTCGGCATCTATATGACAATTTATTTCTGTTTATTATACTTGTCTAAAATGATTATATCATAGGGAAATATTAACACCACAGAATAGAGTAGATTGAGTACATACTGTCTCCAAATATCTAGGTATGATAAATGAAGTAATGATTCCAACGTTTGGAACAGTTGTTGTGCATATATCTATCTCTGATAGGATTAAAATGGTAGACATAGCCTCTATTTTGATAGAAGAGATGTTCAACAGTGATCATAGTAAAAAAAGCAATGATCAGAGGCAAATTTTAGCAAAAATGAAAGCATTCAAAAGATGGAGTGGATGTATAACTTTAAGCATTAGAGAATCACAAAAGCAAATCCATTAATAAAATCAAAGCAATAATTAATATAGTCTGAAACATTCAAATAGCTGTATAGAAATGTTTAAAATTGCCATCTTTTCTTCTTCAAACATAATAGAATAAAGCAAAACTTCTAATTGGTCTAATATATCAAAAAATTAAACAAGAATAACTATGAAAAGGGAACATAGCCACTAACACAGAAAGTATGTATTAGGGACAGGCATTCAGCTCAGCCGTTCCACGCCTGCCTTGCAAACGCAAGCAAAACGCAAAGACCCAAGGTCGATCCCTCCTACTAAAAGAAAGAAAGAAAAAAAAAAGTAGTATTTTATGCTACTGGGTACAGGACGAGAGTCGGGAAAGCAGAAAACAGGATTTGAATCGTTGAATGTAGCCTTTGGCCTTCTTATTAAAAAGGGCTTTTATGCTAGAAGAAAACAATCAACAAATCATTTATGAGATTTTTATTATGAGTTTTTTCCCACAAATACAGTCTTTTAATAAACTAAGGAAACTAAACATACTTGAGGTTTTTCTTCTTGTTTGCTTCTGCTTAGGCAAGAAGCCTAACAGTATTGTAGTGACAAAACAAGCCAGCCAGCCACCTCATTGCCTTAACACCTAAGCCTACATACACCAAGACACAGCGTGTGAATCACTTAAGTTACCATTAAGTAGTGAGAAAAGCCCAAGCCTGGAAAAACATGCTGAGCAACCAGATGAAGCATACAAATGGAAAGCGAGATAGAAGCATTATTTTAAATTGCAAACAGCAAAGAAGAATGCCGCAAGCAAAAATAGTCATCTCAGTTTTAATTTCCCCAAGACTTACGTAAGGCCATAAAATGTAGAAAATTTTAGAATCGCAAAACCTCTAAACCCTAAGTATTTTTGGCGTTGTACATAAAATCGTAGAATTCGGTTCCAGTTCCATGCCATTCCCCACCACAAAGACACCGCCACGCTTTACAGACCTCCTACCTGCCTCTCTTTAGATTTCTCCCTGTTACTGTATTGCTTGCCCGGTGTATTAGTGAAAGTTCACTAAGGGAAATGCATGTGCATATTAAAGGTAGGTTTCCAATGGTCGCCAGCAGTCAGGTGTAGAAGAACACCAGGGGTTGTCTCTGCAAGGAGAGCCAGGCGATCCAGTCACAAGTGCAAGACCCGGAGCTTGAGTCTGGATCAGGAAGTCATGGCATCTGCTTTGGAAGGCTGGAGAGTCTGAGCCGGAAGAGTGGAGACAGATACCCAAATATGATGGCCAAGATCAGAGCTCCTCTGAAGAAGTGTTGAGTTGCTCTTTCCTTCCCTTTTGATTCCATTTGGGCTACAAGCCCAGTCGATGGTGCCACCCACCTAGGGCGGGTCTTCCCTCCTCAGTAAGTCAGTCCTCCAGACACACCCAGAACTGGGCTAAACTCACTTGCTAGGTGTTTCTTCCTCAAGTCGATAACACAACTGTCGCAACCAGTTACTAAATTTCCTCTTCCACTTCTGAAAATATGTCTAGATCTCCCATCCAGAGTGAGTTTAGATCCATTAATTCATTCTGGAAGACTTAGCCAAAATATGAGGTGATTACAAATGGTTTTCTTAGTGGAAGATTGCAAAGAGACAGAAAAAGAAAAAAATAATTGACACTGAACTCTCACTGAGGATGCTGTAGTCACGCGCGCGTACACGTGATACGCCTTCTTGGAGACGGAGATAGCTATAACTGGGGAACATTTTGCAAAAGATTTATACCTGGCCATTTCAACAATGGTGGTTTAGTTCACTATATATTAAGCAGTACACATTAAGAAGAGTGAAACATTAAAGAACCCAAATTTGGGGTTCGTATAGCTAGGTTCAGATTCCATCTGTGCTCTTTGCTAAGGGTGAACGCAAGTGAGATTCTTAACAATTTTAGTTTTACTTCACTCAGTGTAAGATAAAATGGAGTTAAAATAGTCCAGAAGTCATAGATCTAATGTAAACATGAAAAGAAATATGAAAATATTTAGAAGAATGAGGGATAGTTAGGATTTAATATTAATGCTTATTTTTAGTTATTACTCTTTCTACATTAGTACATGTGGGAAAATGGTATGTACCTAATGCACCTCGAGTCCCTTTTTAAATTCCTTTTCCTCTCCCCCCTCCCCTTTCCGTCCACCTCCTGATCGCCTCCTTTTTGGGATACACATTTGCAGTACACAATATTCACCTTCTTATGTGGAGTCGGTGTAGATACATCACACATCTCGGTTCCGTTTCTCACCCCTTCCCCTCCATGCTCTCGGCTCTCTCCGCCTCTTGATTCCCTTCCATTAGAAAGATCTCTCTACTTCCACTATTTATTTTGTTCTTTACCTATAGTTTCGGTTTCTCCTATAAGAGAAACCTTCTGACGTTTAAGCTTGTGCATGACATTAGTTGTTACTCTTGAATATTGATATGTGTGTTGTGTTAGCTCGATGCAGCTGGGAAGACACGTAGTACCTAAGAATAACTCACAGATAAAACTGAAAACTCAATTCACTTTATATAAGTCAGGAAAGAAATCCATGCGATTACCTTACCACTCCAAATATAAAATTCTGATCTCATTTTTGATGATATCTATAACAAAACAATCATATTTACAATTTTTGTAAATAAGGCATAAACATGTGATTTAAATATTCATTCAAAAATGGGAATGAATTTCATACTTAACAAACAAATTAGTTACTGTAAATCTAGGGACAAAATATTCTCTTAATTACTATATATATTAAAGAATGTTCTGAAGTTTTAGTTATTTCAGTATCTAGGAGAAAGAAATAATGTTTGCAATAATTAGAAGAAAGGTTAGTATTATGTGCTTAAAATTGTTTGGCAGGAATTCAGGAATGAAATTATAAAAGAGTTCAGAATGGTAGATGGTCTTTAAATCTTTTCAGTCTTACCACAGAGTTTTAATAGCCACACTGTTGAGATGTTCTTTGAAAAATTTTTTATTTTGCAGTCTTCTATCATGTAATCAGATGAAAATATAATGAGCTTTTTTAACTAAGGAACTCCTGTCTCTTTTTACTAGTTTTCTTGAAAATGTAAGAGTTTTTTAAGACCTGTTTCTATCCATACATAGCTGTAAAATGCCAGTTGACACTGCAACTTTTGTGTGGAAATATTCCTGATCCAGTGTTTGTTTATTTAGTACATTTTCTATTTTTGTGTTCTAATAAGCAACATTTCTATTAAACTATCCACCATTATAATAAAGAGGGATAATATTTCCTGCAGAATCCAAAGAAATTTTTTCTTACTGTTCTACCAACTTATATTAAAGAATTTACTTGATAGGTTCGAAGGTTCTATTCACCAATCAGTCTTAAAGTTTGTGTCACATAATTAAAATTTTTTTCAATTGTAGTACCTCATTTTATATTTCAATTATTTCTACTCCATAACAAATTATCCAAATACCTTATATCCAAAGACATTGAGGAAAGATTTTTCTCATACTTGTACGACTTGACTGGCGTCAACTGAACTGATAGTCCTCACTTGGGCTCTGTTATCAAGTTGCCATCAGATAGCAGGTGGAGAAAAAAGACTGAAGCTCTGTGTTCAAGATGAGTCACTCACATGCCTGGCTGCCGATATTGACACTGATACTGATCTCAAACTGAGCTACAGATGAAAATGAGTTCTCTAAGTGGCCTGGGTGTTGCAGAATTATGACTGCTTTCTACAAGTTTCCCAAGGAAAACTGTTGAAGACTGTAACTCTTATGACTGGGCCATACTATGTTCTACTGGTCAGAAGCAATACTTTGGACCCAGTCATACTGTAGTGGAGAAGATGTGACCATTCAGAGGTGCAGTAAACTGGCAGACCATGAGGGAAACTAGCTGCAACCTCAAAGTTAGTGCCTTGATGATGTCTGTTACAACTATGATTCACTGAGTGACTTAATTTTTAGCGGTAAGTATATAAACTTTGATGTAATATTGGTAAATGGCTTTAGGTTTTCCAGAAATAAAAGAACATATATATATATATATATATATGTTTTAAATATTGCATAGTTTTTCTTTATGGAAAAACTAAAATATAAAGAACAAAATAATAAGATGTAGGTAGAATGATCTTTTACAAATGGGAAAGGTTTCAAGAGACAAAATGATGGGATGGGGAGAAGGGAATGAAAAACATGTGTTATGTACATGCACTAATTCCCCATCAGGAATGTATATTACATATAACAAATACATTCTAATGAAATTTTTTAAGTTACATACCTACAGTTTATGTAAATACCCTTCCTCCACTTTTATTTTTTTCTCCTCTTTCTTTCTCCCTTTCCTCTCTTCCTACCTCCCCCTTTACCTTCTCCATTCTTTTCTTCTTTTTCTTCTTTTATTGAGTTTATTGGTACATTTTAGGTATACAGTACAGTTACATTCTTTATTGAGATCTTGTACCTTTACATGACAAGTGGTCTTGGTTCTCATTTTTTCCCCTTGTCCCTGCCCTCCCTTCACCCCCTCCTCCCCTCCCCATTTACAAACACTGTATTTCCACTTTTTCATTTTATCATATTTTTTTCTTTTCCCTTATTCCCTTTCCCCTACCCTTCCCATTTTCCCTATGCCTTTAGCCTTTTTCTTCCTATTTCACATGGTCAATTATATCATTAGGATCTTATGTACTATTATAGTTTTTCACACCAGAGAAACTGTTTGATATTTACACATGTGTGACTTACTAATTTCACTTAGGAGTATATCCTCAATATGTATCCATTTTCCTATGAATGAATCCAATTTCTCATTGTTTATGGCTGAGTAGTATTCCATTTTATAGAAAAACCACATCTTCTTTATCCAATCTCCAACTGATGGGAAAATGGGCTGTTTCCAAGTTTTAGCTATTACAAACTGTGCTGCTATAAACATTGGTGTGCATATATCACTGTGGTATGATTCTTTTAATTCTTTTGGAAAGATACCCAGCAGAGGGATGGCTGGGTCAAATGGAACCTCTAGTTCAAGCTCTTTGAGGTATCTCCATATTGATTTCCACAGTGGTTGCACCAGTCTGCACTCCCACCAACCATGGAAAAGGGTTCCTTTCTCCCCACAACCCTGCCAACATTTGTGATTGATTGATTTCTTGATAGAAGCCATACTTTGTGGGGTGAGGTGGAATCTCAATGTTGTTTTCATCTGCATCTCTCAAATGACCAGTGATGTGGAACATTTTTTCATATATTTACTTGCTGCTTTTACTTCTTTGTCTGAGAAATGTCTGTTCATTTCAGATGCCCATTTATGAATTGGGTCTTTATATTTGGGGGGCTGATTGTTTTGAGTTCTTTATATATTCTTGGTAGTAGTCCTTTGTCTGAGGAGCAGCTGGTAAAAACCTTTTCCCACATTGTAGGTTGTCTCTTAGTTCTGTTGGTGGTTTCTTTTGCAATACAGAAGCTTTTTAATAAGATGAGATCCCAGTTGTTAATTCTTTCTGCTATTTCCTGTACTACTGAGGATTTGTTCATAAAATCTTTTCCTATGCCAATATCTTAAAGCGTTCTGCCTAACTTATGTTGCAGCAAGCTTAGTGTTTCTGTTTTAATTTTTAGATCCTAAATCCTTAAAACTTGGATTTTAATTTAGTGCATGGTGAAAGATAAGGGTCCAGTTTTAATCTTTGGCAGATTGAAATCCACTTTTTCCAACATTGTTTATCAAAGAGGCTATCTTTCCTCCACTGAGGATGGTCAGCTCCTTTGTCAAAGATGAGGTAGCTGAGTACATATGGATTTATTTTTGTGTCTTCCAATCTTTTCCACTGATCCTCAGATCTGTTTCTTTGCCAGTACCATGCTGTTGTTATCACAGTGGCTTTAGAGTATAGTTTCAAATTGGGAATTGTTATACCCGCTAC
Source organism: Fukomys damarensis (assembly GCF_012274545.1). Lineage (NCBI taxonomy): Eukaryota > Metazoa > Chordata > Mammalia > Rodentia > Bathyergidae > Fukomys > Fukomys damarensis. The sequence continues at coordinate 13,177,428 of NW_022900916.1, forward strand.
CATGTCTCTATTGCCTAGGATGACTTTTGGTAATCTAGGTCTCTTCTGGTTTCAAATAAATTTTTGGTTTCTTTTTTCTAGTTTTGTGAAATATAGTGTTGGAATTTCAATTGGCATTGCATTGAACCTGTATAGCAGTTTTGGTAGTATGAACATTTTCACTATGTTGATTCTTCCCACCCAGGAGCAGGGGATATCTTTCCATTTTCTTATATCCTCTTTGATGTCTTTTTTAAGAGTTCTGTAGTTTTCAGTGTAGATGTCTTTTGCTTCTTTTGTTAGACTGATTCCTAGATATTTCATTTTTTTGGTGCTATTGTGAAAGGAATTGTTTCCCTAATTTCTCTCTTAGTGGCTCTGTTATTTGCGTACAAGAAGGCTATTGGTTTTTGGTTGTTGACCTAGTATCCAGCTACTCTGCTAAAAGTGTCAATTAAGTCTAGAAGTTTTTTAGTAAAATTTTTTGGGTCTTAAATGTAGAGTATCATATCGTCAGCAAATAATTACAGTTTGACTTCTTCCTTTCCTATCTTTATTGCTTTAATTTCTTTCTCTTGTCTAACTGCTATGGCTAATGTGTCCAGAACTATATCAAAGAGGAGTGGCAATGGTGGGCATCCTTGTCCTGTTCCTGATTTTAATGTCAAGGTTTTCAGTTTTTGGCCATTTAATATGATGTTGGCTGTTGGGTTTTCATAGATAGCGTTTATTAAGTTGAGATATAGACCATCTATTCCAATTTTTTGCAGGGTTTTTATCACGAATGGGTGTTGAATCTTGTCAAATGCTTTTTCTGCATAGACTCCTAGAAAAACAATAGCAAGAAAAACCCAAAGCTCAAACAAGAGAGGAAATTATAAAGATAAGAACAGAAATCAATGCAATGGAAAGTAAGAAAACAATACAAAAAAATAAATGAATTGAAGAGTTGATTTTGAATGAATAAATAAAATTGATAAACCCTTAGCTAACCTTATCAAAAAAAGGAAAGAAAAGGCTCAGTTCCATGAAATTAGGAGTGAAAAAGGTGAAGCCTCAACAGATCCAACAGAAATCCAGAGGATAATAAATGCCTACTTTGAGAACCTGTACTCTAACAAAATGGAAAACACAGAAGAAATGGACAGTTGCTAAATATCCTAAGATGCCTCTTGTTATGAAACACTCAGTGGTTTGACCAGATACAGATTGTTTCACATTTCTGAAGGATAAAAATCTGATAAAATATCCTGTAAATGAGAGACAATCCATATTGGAACAAAAAAAGACTGATTCTGGAGTAGTGAACTTTGGGTTTTATATTTTTTCTACATGTCATTAAAATATTTGTCAGTGTGACTTGTTCTCACCCTAAGATGCCAAAACCTCAAGTAAGTAAATGTAGAATTTTACAGTCATTATACTTAAAATTATTTTGTAGCATTGAAAAACTTTCTCTTTTATGAGATTTGCATTGTAACTAAGATAAATCAGCCAAGTCCCAAAAGCAGAAGATAAATGAAAGTTTCACCATCAAGAATTTTGCTTACAGATGAATATTTTTCATCAATAAATTTCAAAACAAAAAGCCATGATGGTTAGATTAAACTTAGATTTTTTTGACCACAGACATACTTTTCTTACAGATGTTCTATTTCATTATGCGCATTTTATATTTCTTTGGCACAAAAAATGTCAAAAGTGAATGGTAAATGAATTTTGCTTAGTTATGGGTCAGAGGGTATACAATTCATGTTCTTTCAGTAAGCTTCTACCTACAGAATTTAGAGAATATATTTTTATTATTGGATTTTTCCCACAAAATACACTAAATTTTAGTGAGCTAAATCCAATCTAATAGTAAAATGTTCACTTTTAGATTTACAAAATATTAGAATGTGTATATTTTTGCCTTATTTCAGTTGGCATGTTCAATCAGTATAGGGAAGGAAATCATAATATTACTGACGTTTAAACAAAATCTTAGAAATTACTTTGGAACACTCCTTTCGCTTTGCAGAATGTAAATGATTTTTACTCTGAGAATAACAATTTCAAGCCAGTGTTTCATTCTGGGTCCTCCAAGCCTTCTCCATGTGCTGCTTCTCTGACCAAGGCACCGATTGCTATGGACTTTAAAGTGCTTCCGATGTGCAAGAGCAGGAGTGGCAGGGTGCAGAGCAGGCTGAAAGGCAGTTGTGAATGTGGGAAAGGTGGATGAGTCATCTATGATTTAGGATTGACCTGCTCATTCACTTGCTCATGAATCATGAAAGGTAATTGTTTCCAAAAGTTTATGACGATTTTCAGCATATTCTTGATTGTGTGGACTTTGAAATTTAATGACACAATTGAGAAAGAAAATCAGCTAAATTTCAGCTGAAATGTCCTTTACTTTAATTTGACCTTCATTCCAAATAGAAAGAACTCATGATGCTCTGAGGATCTACAAACCCGTACCTATGAGGGCAGATTTCAATTTAAAAGGATTATGCTCCCAAATGCCAGAGCTGCCGGCAGCTATCTATGGGAAGCTGTTTTGGGACATTGTTCCTAAAATTATTGCTTCTGGCAGATGGCTTATCCACAAGTGAGGATGATTCAATACGTAAAATGATGAAAAAGATGGAACTTTGGGGGCGAAAGAAAGTCACAACACCTAGCTTCTTAAAAACCTTATACTGGTATAAAATCTTAACAGTTAAGACACTAATGGGAGAATACTTCCTTACCTCTTTTCACAAAGTGCTTTATCCCCCAAGTACAGTATATATTACAAATCTTTGAGGGCATTGTGAAATACGAGGGAAATAATTTTCTTAGATTTTTAAAAAATACCACAGTTTTTCTTCTCCTGTGGGCACTAATTTTTAAATTTCTGATTGCACTATATGCCATGACAAATAATTTTGGGTAATGGCTTGTTCTCTGCTGAATGCTGGATAGCTTGAGACAGTATTGCCTTAATTGAAATGCACCTAGGAAAGTATCACTGTGGTCAGGACTTCAAAGATGGTTAAGACAAATTAATATTGTTGAACCCAAGAGGTATATTATAAATTCCTCTTTATGCTTCTTTTATTTCTTTCAAGGACGATTTACCCTCTAAAGACATAAATGATCTCTTAAGCTTTTTTGTCTCTTCTTGAAAAGTATTGTAACTCACTGCTTATAAACTTCACACTTATTTTTGGGATTATGATTTTTTGAACCTGAAAAACATGATATAACCTTATTTTCCAAAAGAACGTTGAAAATTGGAAATTAGAAATTTGAAAGGAAGTAAGTTGTATTTTAGAAAAATATGATAAGCAAACCAAATCATGACTTTTGATCACAATATTTGTCAAATTTAAAAATATAAATTCTAAATACCAGTTATTTTACTAGAAATGTTCATTGGAAGAAATAGCAAACTATTATTAGAAGGCATTTTTGGTTAAATGTGCTGTTTGTTTTAATTCATATTCTTGAAAATTTTAATATAGATTGGTGCTTATAAATTGTAAATCCTCATTTTTTTGAAAAATACAATTGATGAAAACATGTTTCTTATTCTCATAATTTCTCTAGGAGAGTAGCTGAAGTGGAAATATTATACATACATACATACATATATATATATATGTGAATAAGTTAAACATTTAGTTATAAAAGAAAATGCTTGTGTTAATTCAAATAAGTAAGGTCATATTGTCTAATAGGTGTGGTGTATTGGAGTCAGACTGCCTTAATTTTCTCTACCAAGAATGGTTTTTGATCCCTGATATTCTTCCAATCAGCCATGACAAATTTTCCTGAAGAATACATCTGATTTAATTGTTCTGTTTAAAAAATAATTTTGAAGACTTTTCATTGAACAAAAAGTAAAGAGCAAATGCTATAAATGTTGATAACCTGAATACCAAATATTTTATTGTCCTTTTCATAAATGGTGTGCTAAATATGTGTAGTAGTTAAATGCTAGAGTATTTTGTATCAGCTGGAACCTTAGCAAGTACAATGGAAAGATCTGGCTGGGAAAACTTGGTTATCAGCGAGGCCTCCCTGCAGCCTTGGGAACCCTGGCTTCTGAAACATGCACTGGTGATAAGTTTGTCATATGCCCGTGAATGCTGTTGTCCAACTGTGGACAAACAGTGTCATTTATGGTGAATACTTTTCTTTTGAGTGTCTGGTGCTTTGACAATATTAGCTGGTCACCCAGGTAGAGTGTGCCTGGATGCCAGCCACAATACATCCCGTGGCTTCTGAGTTTCCAGTGGGTTTACCTGGGCAGAGACACTCCATACTGGTGGGATCTGTTTTCCTTGATGATTTCTGTGATGCTCTGCAGTTACAAGTCGAGGCCTGTGAATCTTTCAAGCAAATCATTGAACCTGTGTGTAGTGATGGGGGCCCCAAAATAGATGGCTTCAATGAACTTATGTAAAATATCATGTACTTGGGGATTATGTTAGGAAAGCTTACCTGAATTTTTATAGGAAAGGATTATAAATTGGTTTGGTGTATGAAAAACAATAATTTATTTAGGCTTCTAAAGAAAAGAAAGTCAGAGATAAAGTGATATTGAACATGGAGTTCAAGAAGGGACCATTTCTGCTGTTTCAGTTTGTGTATCATTCAGTATGGTAGCTCATGACAGTGTGGGGCTCATGGTACCATACCAAGGAGTGAAGACCTAGAGGTTATTAATTCTTCACCATAAACATATGTGGCACTAATGCTTCATATTAGATCACAATAGAGTGTGACTCTATTGTTTCCATGTTCCTCTGCTTGAGACCATGTGCCCCCCCAAACTAAAAGCATTTTTGCTACAAAGGTAGGTAAACAACATTTTTTGTTTAGGAACTTGAATCAGTAAATCCTTTAACATGAATTTCCAGTGTGTTTTGTTTCCTTACTTGTCTGTGTGCATTATTATACTAATAAAGTATGATGTACAATAGAAATCATATACTACAAATTTAAAGACTGTATTAAAATAAGTATAAGCTGTATTATTGTTGCCTACATTGTGATAATTGATTTCGACACCTTTAAAGTATATGAACTTTCATTTGGAGACCTTGAACTTGATTTCTAAATTCTAATTCTCCTTTAATATAAATTCAACCGTTCACTGGAGAAATGCTTGGCTGTGCTGCTGGTGGGAAAAATATGAGGTGATCCTGAAACATGTTTTGGTATCAGAAAATGAGGAAGCACTCAAAACTGACTGAGACCTAACCAAATGATAATAGAACCAGTCTGACTAGTCAATCCCCTTCCAAGTCTGGGAAAAAATGAGCATCTAAATAAAATATGTTGTTTTTTTAAAATTCTAAATATTTCAATCGCATGAGGAAACCATCAGTGTAGTTGTCTATAAATTAATGATGAACTTCTAAATACCTTCAAAGGAGCAGCTTTCCCTTAATAGATTTCTAAATGAAATAACTATTGCTAATTGATAAATAAGGTACATATTCATTAATTTTAAGTGGAGAAGTTTGACAGCTGTCATTTTAACAAAATGATGGAATTTAATATCATCGGTAATGAGGCGTACCCACACCATGTACTCTCTGATGTGCTGTGCTGAGAAAAAAACAACATATTTTTGGTCTTCTTCAAAATCTCCCCGCCAAATCTATTCATGAGAAAAACCTGGCAGACCCCAAATGAGGAATTTTCCACAAATTGCATACCTGTGTTCAACACAATGTGAAAATCATTGAGTATGTCCCCAGAAGTTCAGGAGCTAAAAATTTAGTTCCCAAATGTTAATGGTGTTTGAAAGGGGGCCTTTGGGAAGTAATTAGGATTAGATAATGCCACAAAGGTGGGGATTTCATAAGGGCAGAGATGGAGGACAGAAGGGGCAGGGGAAGAGGATGAAAACAAATGAAGATGTGTTCTGTATATGTACAACTCCCCACAAGGAACGTGATCATTATGTACTGCAAGCATGTACTAATACAAATGACAGCAAGAAGAGAAAATTTTGGCCAGGGATTGAACTCGGTTGCACCGCACCTGCCTCACAACTGCAAGGTCCTGAGTTCAATCCCCGGTACCAGAGAGAGAGAGAGAGAGAGAGAGACAGAGAGAGAGAGAGAGAGAGAGAGAGAGAGAGAGAGAG
>NW_022900916.1:13184687-13191707 GCF_012274545.1 Fukomys damarensis
AGAGAGAGAGAGAGAGAGAGAGAGAGAGAGAGAGAGAGAATTTGAGCAGGGGTTATGAATTAAATGATGATTTAGACAACCCCACTGTTAATTTCCTGATACTGATGGCTATACTGTGGTTATGCATGGAAAAGCTTGTATTTAGAAAGCATTAGGGATAATGGGATTATTGTGTTTTTAGTTTTTAGCTAATAGAGAAAAATAGTCTATATATGCATATGTGAGTGTATGTCTGTGAATATACATTATGAAAATGAATACTAATGAAGAATATACTGATATACAAGAGTTATTTTAAACTATTTTTGTACTGTATCTGAAAACTTTTAATTCACTTAAAAATCTAACATTCAAAAAACTTGAAATATTTCTCTTAGAATTATGAAATATATTACATGCCTTAGTAATAGTTGTATTATATTGGCCAGAAATCATAAATGTATAGCTCCAAATATAAATATAAATATAAAGTAATTTATCCCAAATGGACATTTAAAAATAATATATAAATTATATAATATATGCATGCATTCTCTTCTTTCAGCAGGATCTATTTTTCCCCCTTGTTGTATACTCAACCTTAATCACAGAAAAATCTGCAGCGTGCTTACCACATCCAGGCTCTCTTCTAAGTACTTCCCACACGTCAGCTCAATGAATTTCCAGCTAGTTCTGTAAGGCAGTGTGCAAGGCAGCCTCTAGCAAAATCTCCATTGCCTGATGGTCACTCTCCTGTGTAATCTCCATCCCTTTAGTGTAAGGTGGACTTAGTGAATCAGTTATAAAAAACAAAATGCAGGAAAAGTGATGAGAGTATTTGTCTGAAAAAAAAGTTTCCTATAAGACTGTGACTCCCTCCTTATTTTCCTGGTCTGCTTCACTTGCTTCTTTGAGAAATGGCCACTGACATGCTGTGAGGTGACTGGAGGAGAGACCTGTCTTGTCAAAACTTGAAGGCAATGACTGGCCAATAAGCATAGAGGAACTGAGGCCTTGTTCTCACAATTTGTAAAGAGCTGAATTCTTGCGATAAGGGTGTGAGTGAGCTGGGAAGCAGAACTCTTCTCAGGCAAACTGTAGCCAGGACTTCTGTTGTAACCCTAAGGAAGAAACTGAGTCTGAGAAGGAAGATGCGGAAGGATGCAACGAAGCCACGGGAAGTTCTAACCAACAGGATGTGTGAGCTGACAAATTCTGTCATAGGCCCCTAAGAGTTGGGGCATTTTGTTACTCACCACTCGATCATTTTTACAGATAGGTGCTCTTACAACTCCCAAGTTCAAGACAAAGAAAATAAATTAAATTTCTAGCCTACTCGTTGGTAAATTATTTAATTAAAACACTTTTATTCAGGATGTGATCTCTTGCCATTTAGTCACCTGCCTAATCGGTTCATCTAGACATTTGTGTTTATGGTCTTCATGGAGCATATAACAAGTTAGCTTTTCTTTAATACTACAGCAAACAATTCAGGATTCAACATATGATTTTGCAGCCAAATATGTTTTTCAGCGTAGTCGTTAAATTTGAATAACTATGCCTAATCACATGTCCTAGAGGCACAAGGTTCACTATCTCTTAATTAATGAAAATAGAAAACAGAGATACAATAGATAGCTGGATAAATGGATGAATGGATGGATGGATTGGAGGTTCGGTGGGTGGATGGATGAATGGGTAGATAGAGCAGCAGTTAGGCTAGGGTTAGGCTAGAACGGTTGGATTTGGGATGCACCATAGAGACTGGTGGCACACGCTTCTGAGTGTGTCTGAGTGAGGTGAGTCATAGAGCAGTGGCCTTGGGGCTGTGTCTGGTCTCCTACCCCTTCCTCTCTGGTACTGTTCCCCTGCTCCGCTACTCCTTTAGCCAACATGCTTTGCCATGCCTTGCTCCATGATGTTTCTGCCTTGGGATCTGATGATCATGGACCAGATGCCCTTAACCACGAGCAAAAACAAACCTCTCCTTCGTTCAGTTGTGGTGGTCTGGTATTTTTCCCAGTAGAAAGAAAACTGACTAACTCAGATAGATACTAGACGAAATAAAATCTAAGAGGAGAGGATACCTATAGCCAAAGATGCCCTTTCCGTTTGTGTGCTCTGTGTTGTTCGCTATGGTAACTATCTTTCTTTGACCTATATGTCAAGATCAGCAGTACCTTGGTATTTCCCTGTTTAGATGAGAAGTAAGGCCTCATTGCTTCATTGTGGGGCTCTAATCAGTTTAAATGACAGAAAAATCACTGCTACCTCCGGTCTCCCCTTAGTGTATAGTTTAATTTGTATGTTACATTGTTTCTAGTCCACAGTGCAACCACTTTTTAAAGTCAGAACATTTTAAATCACCCCGGGCATTGAAGAAAAGGCTTTACTTTGTGTGAACACTTGTATATCTGATTTTTTAGCAGCAGTTCTATTGGTATATAGTTCATGAGTCATAAATTGTATCCTTTTCAAGTGTATAATTCATTGATGTATAGTATAGTCACAGAATTATGCAATCATTACCACCACCTAACTTTAGAATGCTTTTATCACCCCCCCAAAAAATCTTATACTCCTGAAGAGTTCTTTCTATATCCCCTTAACTGCCGTTGTTGGGTGATCACTAATCTCTTTCTCTACAGATTGGTGTATTCTGGCCATTTTCTATAATTGGAATCATACAAGATGTCTGTGTGACAGGCCCTTTTCACTTAGCATTAAGGTTTCAAGATTCAGGTCATAGCAGGTAGTGACGTTTCATTTCACTTTATTGCTGGTAGCACATGCCTTTATATGTATAGGGCACATTTTATTTTCCATCCTTGAGTTGGTGCCCATTGTGGCTATTTTTTTGCTATTGTTGAATTATGTTTTTTATGTTTGTTTTCCAAGTTTTCATATTTTCAGATTGTTTACAAACTGACTGTTCAATTTATATACCCTACCACAAGACTTCCAATTAATCTGTGTTAATTCCTATATTTAATTTTATATTTAATTCCTATATTTAATTTTAGTAGTTCTAGTAGATTTGCAAAGATATCTCACTGTGATTTTGACTTACATTTCAGACCCAATAATGCTGAATTTCTTTTTCTGTGTGGTTGGTTATTTATATCTTCTTTAGAATACTGTCTATTGAAATCCCTTGCTCAATTTCAAATTTTGTTCTGTTGTTGAATCATAAGAATATTCTATATATTCTGAATGCACGTCATTTTTCAGACATATAGTTTCAAATATTTTGTTTGGCTCTTTGTGTTGCCTTTTTACTTTCTTGTTGTTTGTCATAGCATGAATATTTATTTCTAATTTAAATTAAATCATATTAAGCTCTTTCTTTAAAAAGTTTTATAATTTCAACTCTTGTTTATCTCTGTGATCCATTTTTATAAATATTAATTTTTATAAATATTATGAGGTCAGTATTGAAATGAATTTCCAGTTCCCCAGGATCTTTGAAGAGATATTTGATTGCAATAAGTGTTAAATTCATATGGATATAATCACACATGTTCCTAATACCAAACATTACCATAACTGAATTTTTATTAAGCACTCGTTTTTCTCTGATTTAATCTTGGCAACCTTTATTATCTCTCCCAAAGTGATTTTGTGCTTATAACAAGGAAAATCCAAGAGTTTTCAGAAAATATATTTTAAAAATATACTAATCAAACATTTTAGCATTTGCAGTGTTGGACCCATTTACATGTTAGCTGCAAATATTGTACTTTCAGAAGTAGCATTTCAAAGTCAGATTTTTCTAGGTTGTACTCTGGACCATTTCCCAAGTTTCAAAGATTTTCAACATTCCTTTGGTAAAACTAGCCTGGTGCAAATTACTTTAGCTGAATGTAGAGCCCTCTGAATTGTTGCTATTGCAACCCTTCAGAAGTTCTTATTGGAGCAGTCCTGAATTATTTAATGTCACAAGGGAGCACTTAATGTTAATATTTTTATTTACATAGATACTAATAAAATTCCCCTCTGAATTTGCATGAGAGTTTGTATGCCTGTGTGACCCATTCTAAACCAAATGCTTCTTAGAGTTTTGTTCGCAGGGCTTGCAGAGTGAAGTCTGTCTAGATTTTGTATCAGTAAAGGTATTTTTGGAATTCTTCCACATAATTTGACAAGGAAAGAGTAAGAAATAAGGGATAAAATTGCAAGAATGCCTTCTAAGTAAAAGGTTATTTCCTCAACCCTCATGTAAAGTCTTTAAACCTCTCCTCCCAAAACTTTCACTATGGTATGGTTAGATTGGGCTCGAATTCCCATCAGCACTATGAGTTTTAACATTTTAGGAAGTCGGGCCAAATAAGTCACCTGGCAACATAGTAACACTTTACAAAGCTCTCAGGTCCCTCCTTCCTCAGCCTTGTTTTTATCTTACTTAATCACAAATATATTGTGCAGAGATTCTTAAACAACAATTCAACGATTGCTAACATTAGCAGAAAAGCAACTTTAAAACAGTGATAGAGAATTCTGTGGACAGTAGGAGGAACTTCTGTGAGACCTGGAGAACCAGAGTTGAAGGCTAATTAATGAGAAACAAATTTTGCTGTTTTGTCTTGCTTCTAGGCACAGATAGAGCCCACGTCTACCTGTATCAGTGACTGCTCATTTCTGTGGAGTAGTAGGATGTACCTGCTTCTGTGACCAGTTCACATAAGAAGCTTCCACTAAAGTTCAGGAGCAAGTACTTGGATCCAAACTCCAAGAGACGCCAAGCTTATAATTATCTCCAATATTTATTTTCTCTGTTGGAGGAGATTTTACAATCTGAGATTCAGGCCTCTTTTGTTTCTGTCCAGAAACAACGACAAATGTCCATGCAGCCAATAACTATCACCATTAGTCCTCTTAAAGAAAACAGCCAAAATGAATCATTGAAGGAAAATTTATAGTATGGCAAAATAACAAAACACCTTAAAGGTTGTTTCTGAAGATACTGACAAACTGCTACAACATTTTAATGGAAATTAAGTCTGCTTTAAAGCCAGTCTTCTGAATTAAGTTCTATTCTAAAGATGATGCAAATAGGACTATGTCTTTCATAATTTTAGGGCTCCTTGGCTATTATGGGATTACTAGTGGGTGGTGTTTTTAAATTTATTTTTTATTATACATTTTTGCAGTATATAAATTCACATTCATGTTATGGAGTAGGTCTGTGTACCTAACATACCTTAATTCTTTTTATTCCCTTTCCCTTCCCCTGCCTCTTTCATCCTTTGGTCTCTAGAACCTTTTCACATTTTCATTGTCTTTCCTTTTTTATATTCTTTTTTACAGCTCATGTTTCAGCATGTATCGATAACATTCACTGGGGATAGTTTCTATGTATACACAACATCTCATTTTTCCCCGTTTTCTCCTCTCCTCTTCATCTTCCCTGCTTTCCATGTCTTGGTTCCCTTCCCATTTGTAGACGATGTATCTTCCTGTTTCCTTTTGCTCTTTATTTATAGTGTGGATTTCTCACGTGAGATAAATCATGTGGTATTTAAAGTTATGTGTCTGATTTATTTCACTTAACATTGTGTTCTCAAATTGTATTCCTCTCCTACTAACGATTCAAATTTATCCTTCTTTGCATCTGAGTAGTATTCTATTACTTTTAGATATCACATTTTTTTACTCACTCATCTGTTCACATGCTTCCAAGATTTAGATGTTAAGAATATTTCATTATAAACATCAGTGTGCATTCATTGCTGTAATGTGATGTCTTTAACTCTTTTGGAAAGAGGCCTTGAAAGGTAATAGCTAGGCCTAATGAAATTTCTATTTTTAGTATTTTGAAGAATCACCATACTGATTTCCATGATTGTATCAGTTCCTTTCTCACCAGCAATGGAGAAGTTCCTTTTTAACTGCATCCTCATCAGCATTTGTTATTTGATTTGCCATTCTTTCTAGCATAAGATGAAATCTCTGTTATTTAATTTCTATTTCTCTAATGGCCAGCGATGTTGAACATTTCTTCCTATATTTATTGGTCATTTGTAGTTCTTCATTGAAGTGTCCATTTATTTCAGCAGCCCATTTTTTATTAGATCTTTTATTCAGGGGGGTCTAATTTTTGAAACTTTTTATATATTCTAGGTATTAATCCTCTGTTCAAGGTGCAGTTGGCAATTTTTTTTTCTCCATCCTGTAGGTGATGTCTTTACTCTGATGGTTGTTTACTTTGCTGGACAGAGACCTTTTAATATGATGCATTCCCACTTGTTGACTCTTGCTGTTACTTCTTGGGCAAGTGGAGTTCTGTTCATAAAGTCTTTGCCTACGTCTTGGACTTCAAGAGTTTTACTTATTTTATCTTCCAAAAGATCAGGGTTTGCATTTTAATATTTAGATCTTTTCGGATATATTCATATAAAAGGAAAAAAAATCAAAGTAAATTAAATGTATTGAATTAAATGAGACTTTTTCTCCCTTTGCTTCAGTCATTCCTCAGGCGTAAATCTCTCTATATTTTTACCACATAATGTGTCAACACTAGAGTTCTAATTTAGTCATTTAATTCAAATGCAAATAAACACCAATTAAAGTAATATGAGGAATTTATCTTCTATCTAAGTAATGAACTTTTATGTTCCGAAAAAGGTTACATTTAGACATTTTGAAAGCAGTGTGTAGTTATAGACTAAATACTTTTTGGAGATGTATCCACATATCAGATATTATTTAAAGAAGCTCTGAACTGTTGAAATCAATGAGTTTTGTAAATTTGATAATCTAACTAATGAGCCATGAAACAAACCTCCTTGTAATTTTCATGAATTGTGTGTTCTCCAAGTAGCTGCTCAGATTCATAGTGGCTGAATACATTTTGGACTATTGCCCTGTTCTAGTGCATCACGCTATCAAATCGTCTCAAACCACTATTCATGTATTCAGTGATTACTTTTAAAGTTTAATTTGAAAGTATTGTAAACGTGTCTTTCCACTCTGCCCCTGTCCCCTTAGCGTTTGTCCAGGCGTGTGTTAATGCGCATGCGCCAGGATGCATATATATATATA
>NW_022900916.1:13191882-13210258 GCF_012274545.1 Fukomys damarensis
CCCCCCCCCACATGTGTCAGTGGGAAAAATGAAACCTGTATTTTGGGATCAGTTCTGTCTCGCATTTCATTATTTGAATCAGACTACAAGATAAAATAAGCCCCAACCATACCGGATTCTGTAACTAAGCTCAACTCTTGAGCAGTAGATAAGAGAGCTTGTAATAATTTTTAATTAGTTTTATCACTAGCTGATCCAATAGGAATGATAATAAAAACTGTGTGGTAGGGAGATTGTGGCTGGGTGATGGGGAACAGACAGTGAAAGCAATAAACTTGTCAAATAGCATAATTTATTGTTTTTTCTGTTAAGAAACCATTTTAGGATCTATTTTGATAAGTAATTGATTCCAGCCTCTTTAAATTTAGCGCAAATACTTATATACTTCAGTTATATTGATATTCCTCATAAACTGTGTATAATCTGAAACAATGTTGGTAGTTTTCCACAGCTACGAGATATAGAAATAACAAAATAACTGGATTAGTAACAAAAGTATCTAATATGCCATATCCATTAGGACAAAGGTCATTTCTCTTTTCTAAAGCAGAATCTTCTTTCTTTGACTTATATATTAGTGTAGAGAAACAGAATGTATAGAAGAATAGCTTCCTCAGTATTAAGGAACTCTTGACAGCTATCAAAGGAGTTAGTCTGTTTGTTTTTATCTTTCCACTCCTTCAAAAAATATATTTTGTAAACTTGACAGCTTGTATCCTTTTCAAACTCTTCCGGTCACGCCGATGAGACAGTGTCACATACCCTTAAGAGAGTGTGCCACGTGGGCCCGGTGACAGTGCCGGGAGCGCAGGGGGATTGGTGAGGAGTGGGGGTGGGAGGCCCTTGCCGAACGCAACATTTTCCTAAATTCCGCCGCTTTCTAGGGCTCCTTCGGTGCCAGCCCCGTCACTCCTGGTGGTACACGCCACATTCCAGACGACTGCTCCACTCCCACGGCGGCTCTCCTCGATGCAGCCCTTTGCTGTGCATGGATTTTTCAACAAACTATTTCATCAAGTGACATTTGTCCTCTAACTCCTCCTTCATCTCACAGAGTATTACAGATTGATTTTTAAACGCATGCTTTCTTGTTTGTAGAGAAAAAGTCTAGAGTAGTTAGACCATGACTAAGTGGAAAAGTGCCTGATTTTAACTCTGAGCTTCCAACAAGTCTTGCAAGTCTTTTTTTTTTCTTTCTATCTTCCTTCATACTTTTATACTCAAGCCTTTTTTTTTTGCTTTATCTAAGCGCGATTATAGTGGCCATAAATATAACTCTACCTTTAATACTTTAAGGGAAGAGGATCCAAATAAAAATTAGTAGTTTTTGACCTCTACTTCTATAAATGTGGTGTTCAAGAAATGAGGAGCCTGGGCTGCTTGGGTGGCAGCCCAGAGGGAGATTCTGAGGGTCGACTTCCCAGTGGTTAGGAAGTCAGTAGTTATGATTCTAATGTATAGCTATCTTTCTACTCACTTATCACGTTCTTCAACATTAAAAAAATTAAAGTAAAATGAGTGAGAGATGCCAAGGACTGTACTAGGTGTTGTGGAGAAATTCAAGTAAATATGGTCTTTGTTGGGATAGAACTCATAAGCTAACAATTTACAAATGTGGATCATTAGTTTAAAATGCGGTGGGGTACTGGATTTGAGGCTACCGTTGGTGATTACACAGCAGACAGAGTGAAACAGAGTGAGGGATCTGGAAGAGCACAGCCTTTTCACGAAGCAGTGACTTTACTAGAGATCCTCAGGGGAAATTAACAGCGATCTTCTTCAAAGGAATGCAGGGTGCAGGAAAAATTCTTTAAATCTATGAAGAGACAACGTGCAGACAGGCAACATTGAGAACTAGTTACATAGTTTATTTCGATTGTTAAGATCACTATGAAAAACAGTGTAGGGATATAAGGAGAACATGTAAAAAGGGAAATCTAGATTAGTTTAGAAAATTTTCAAAAGCGTTTTTGAGGAACTTATACAGCAACTGTAGAAATTTCTAGAAAACGTGTGGAGAAGGGAAAACAAACACCACAATCAGAAGGAGATCTGTGGCAGAATTATGCTTGCAGCCAGAAGTAAATTAAGTAATGGAGGCTGTGAAACTGGGATCCAGAGCGCATCCCACTGATGTCATTTCCTGCAAATTCTATGTGGTCGTAGTAATGATTTCATATTTTAGCCATCTATTCAAAGGACATTGGTGAGTGAAATATCACAGATCGATATGTCATTAGAAAATTACTGTACTGTGGGGAATGTGTTGGGATGCAGGCAAAGGTAAATTTAGGAAACTAGTTAGGAGCTATTTCAATATCAGGGAAAGTAAATGGTGCAGAGTCAAAGAAGAAGGGGTCAGAATTTGTGCTAGGATGTATACAGGGAGTAAGCAAGAGGGATAGGTCAAATTTCTTCATCTACTCAACCAGAGCCAGACTTTCCTTCTCTTTTCTCTCCAGTGGCCTGTCAGGCACCAGGCTGACCACTGATTTTCCATCTGAAATACAAAAGTTGAAGTCACTTCTGTGCCTCTTCATTTTCTTAGTCCATCATCACTTCGGTTCTAATCAGTGAAGAGCAGCGAGTTAGAATGCTCCTTAACCAAAAAAGAGAAGAGTGAATTCTTTATATTCTTGTCACAAAAGCTTTCTCATTTCTTGAGCAAATGAATATATTCTATACCTATTGACTCAACAGTTACACCAACTTCATTTGAATTCAAAGCTGCTGGTGCTATGTGTTTGACTTTGGGCAGCTCAGGCAATTTTCTCCTCTCTCGGTGGAGTTATTAATCGCTACCACACAGGGATGATGAGGGGATTACTGGATAATATTGGGCAAGTTTCTGATGTGAATGGCACACGGTAAGCTTGCAAAAATAGCCAGTTGTCTTTGAAAATGGTTCTACTTGTGACAATAATAACAACTGGCACAATAATAATTAGTATAATTAATTTAACACTTGAACATTTTCAGTGAATGAAGTGATTTCAAAAATTTGTTCAGAAGTTTTTTACTTTTACATTTGACCTTGACTTGTATGATGCTGTTACTATACATAAATTTAGAGGTTTTAATATCAAATAGTAGAAAAAAGAATAACTTTTAAACATATTAATATGAATTACTTAAGTAAGACATATGATGTTGGATATTTTAAAGAGTTGATTTCTCTTGTCACATCATACTGACAAAGATCCTACAAACATGTTACAATCTCACTTGGCTATATTTGATATTATCACCTAAAATTAAAAATTACTTCATTCTCTACTTTCAGTTATCTTTACATCTCTTAAACACCTTGCGAGAGCGATCCTTATAAATAAGAAATTACAATTTAGATTATTTAAAAACATTTTTAATTGGTGTTTACCTTTGCTTCAAAGAAGGCAGCCAATTAATTTTACTGTTAACCTAATTCTCAAACAGAACAAGTCGAATGTACTTGCATTACTGCATTTACTTCCAAAAATGAGGCAACATGCTGCTATTAAAAAAGAAAACTTAAGCCTTTAAAAGTCTTTTTACCAAGCTGTAGAATTTAGTTTTCATTGAATCAGTGTCTCACAGAATAACTAATTCAATGTAGACACTAGAATTTAGCTTTTAACCGATATGTTTGTATTTCTCAAAGAATCACAATTGTGTCAAGGCAATTATAGACTACATATGACAGTCAATTGGAGTCAAATAAATTAATCGAATCAGTTTCAATAAATGTGTTCAACAAGGACTGATGACACTATTTTGTGAGTAGTAAGGAAAAAGTTACTTATCAAATCAAAACATGAATAATAGACGTACCCCAGGATAAAGGCAACCCAAATTGGAAAGTGATTTTTGTATTTGAAAACAGTCACTAATTATGTTTGATGAAATTATGTGAAGTGCCCAAGAATGAAATTTACTACAGTACAGGGACTTTTTTTTTTGAGGATGGAGAAACAGAGGGAAAATACAATAGATAGCTCGCCATCAATTCAAAAAGTGCTCTGATGGTAGCTTGAGGAATCAAAGGCAGCACAAGGGAGGCTCTATTCCAATGAATGACAGGAAAGTAGACGGGAAAGACTAGTAGAGCAGCAGGGAGAAGAACAAGTAAGGCAGATACTGGGAGCAGAAGATCAAAGTATGTTATATATAGGTGTGAATGTGATTTAATGAAACCCTCAAGCTATATACACTAAAACAGAACGATATATTTGTGTACGTTTGCATGCTGAAGGGAAGAAAGAGAAATTAATATTGGCTGATTCTCATAGATTAACATCTGACTGACATTTGATGTTTTAAATGGGCTTAAACCCATTTCTTTCTGAAGATGTGATCTACATGTCTTTTGTTTTTTTTTTTTTACCTTTCCACAAACTCTTTCCCTAGCCACATGTGAAGGAATAAGCAGAAAGAAAAAGAGGCAACTGGGGATAAGTCTGGTGGGTAGATAAAATGTCACCATTATCCCTGTGTGATCAAAATGTATGGTGAATGCTTAAATCTTTAAAAATATCTTACAGTAAAAGAGATTGCATTAATCTCCTTCAATATACTCCCCCGTGCTTCAGACACTGATCCCATTGTTTTTTGTTTTGCCATTTTTAGAACCAGTTCTAGAAGCCCTCTCCTGTGAGTGTCTTTACAGGTGTGACCAAAACCCAGTAAGGGCCGGGGATTTAGCCCAGTGACTCAGCTATCTGCCACGCAAGCACAAGCTCGTGAGTTCCATCCCTGGTACACAGCTCCCCCCACCAAAAAAAGTAGTGAGTACTGCTGCCGAGTGCTGTGCAGTGGAATGGTAGGCTCATAAAAATCAACATGACAAAAAGAAAACAGAAATAAAGTCTGTAAATAGGGAGGGGTGCAGGGGTTGAAGGGAGGGCAGGGGAAGGGGGAAAAATAAGAACCAAGGTATATCGTGTAAAGGTACAAATTCCTAATGATGAATGTCATATTATGTATCTAAAACTTAGTGAATAAAAAATGAATCTTTAAAATCTGACCCTCTTTTAAAAAAATATACCTTCACTGGCCCTAATTCATGACATCTGGCACTGGGCAAATTCTGGCTCGTGCACAAAATAAAAATGACCACAAAATGTAAACATTTTGAATTGATTCAGAACACAGAGGCAACCACAGTAGCCCAACTAAAGACATACATGAAAACTTCCAGAACTGCTCCAGAAGGTGGCAGGAACAATGGGATAAGTATGTTTGCAGTGAGGGAGAATAATGTAGAGGGAGATTATGGCAATGTTGCTTTCACTACAGTAAAATTTTAAAAATTAAATATTCACTGTATCTTTTTGGTTGCATCTCAATAATTCCCTCCCCCCAATGATAAGAAAAGGGAAAGAAGCATTAGATTCATTCATAGGTAAATGGATATATGTTGAGGATATACTCCTAAGTGAAATAAATAAGTCACATATGTGTAAATACCGAATAGTTTCTCTGGTGTGAAAAACTACAGTAGTACATAAGATCCTAATGAGATCATTGACAATGTGAAATAGGAAGAAAAGAGCCAAAGGTGTAGGGAAAGTGGGAAGGGTAGGGGAAAGGGAGTGAGGGAAAAGAAAAAAATAGGAGAAAATAAAAAAATGGACATAAAGTGTTTTTAAATGGGAGGGGAGGAGGGGGTGAAGGGAGGGCAGGGACAAGGGGAAAAAATGAGAGCCAAGACCTGTCATGTAGAGGTACAAGATCCCAACAATGAATGTAACTGTACTGTATCCCTAAAATGTACCAATAAACTCAATTATAAAGAAAAGGAAAGAAGCATTGGCAAAGTTACAGACAAGACTGAAGACCAAACATTTTTGACAAATTCTAAGAGAAAAACAATAGCTATAACCTTTTAAAACTCTTCACCCTATTCATTTCATTTTTTTTTCCTTTTCCTCTTGCTTCGGAGCTAGACTTTGGTGATTTTACCATGGAAAGCCTAAAGAGCACCTGCTTTCATTTGTGTGCCTGTCTTCTGAATTCCACTGAGTGCAGTCGCATAAGCCTCTGAACTTATTTATCTCACCTAGGGCTCCTGCTTTCAGGGAAAAATGCCTGCTAAATGTTCATGAAGCAATGTTGAATAAAACTGTGATTGCTAAATAAAAATGTTTTTTAAAACAGAATCTTTAAAACTATAAATTCATTGTAATCCATATATTTGTTAACATTTAAAGTTCTGGTTTCATTACTGTTAATATTATGATCAAATATGAATAAGTGAATTCCACTTCCAGCAATAATGAAGTAAACAGCCAGATTTACTGTACTCATCTGAAATGACTAGAAAGCTAGAAAAACATTTGAAAACAAAACAAAATTCTTTCTAGGCCTTTTACAGGCTGCAGCCCAATCCTGAGCTCTAGGGGAAGATAATTAAGCAAGGCCTGTCTAATGGTCCCAATCTGCCATCCAGGAAGGGTTGTTACTAAAGGCATCTTCGCGCTGGAGCACAGAGAAGGACATTCACGGAGAGCCATGAGTCTTTGTGAGTTGAAGGAGCAGAAACCAAAACATTTTTCTTCATCAACAAAAACAGAGGTGGTTCGTTATTGGCAGATTTGCACTGTGAGAGTTGTTACAGGAAGTTCTTCAAGATGAAGAAAATGATAACAGAAGCTAGGTGTAGCCAAATGAATACAGAAGGCAGAAAATCATTTAAATATAAAAATACAAACTTTTTCTCATTTAAAATACTTCCTTGAGGGGCCAGGTACTTAGGTCAGGGGTGTGGCAGCCTGCATAGCAGGCAAGAAGTCCGGAGTTTGATCCCTGGTACCAAAAAAAAAAACTTCCTTAAAAGATTATTGATGATTTCATCAAAATAAATAATGCATTGTGGGATTTATAGAACAAACAAATGAAATATACAATAGCATGAAGGTCATGATGAGACAGACAAGAGCAATTTGATGCAATATTTTTTATTGTATGTGAAAAATTACATGCAATATGTGAATAAGAAATTATAAATACATATTTTAAACCCTAGAACAATGTCTTCAGGAAAATCAAGAGGTATAGATAATGAACCCAAAGGAGAGATTAAATTGAATTATACAATCTATAACATCCTAAAAGAAGTAAAACATTTTAAAAAGCAGAAAATATATACAAAATAAATATGGGGATGGTAGAAAAATTCAGTTGTATAATAACTTGTACTAACTGCAAATGTACTTCATGTTCCAAATAAAACAGAATACTTCATGTGGCAAAAAAACAAGGCTAAACTATGTGAGGTGCAGAAAACCTTTGTAAATAATAAAAAAACCCCGATAGATTAAAAATTAAAGGATCAAGAAATACACACACACACACACACACACACACACACACCATGTAAACTGTAAGCATAACAATGCTGGAGTGGCTATAATATCAGACAAACTAGACTTCCAAAGAAGGACTATTACTAGAAGTAAGAGTTGGCCATTGCATGAGAAAGCGGTCAGTACTTCCAGAAGACATAGAATCCTAAATGATATAACCGAAAGATATTTCAGTTAAAAGAAATAATATTTTTACACCCTAGAAGTCCTTTCTGTCATTGATAATTTCTCAGATTCTCTGTGTCTCTTAATTTCCTTTTTCCTGGTTAAGGGTTTTGTACAGTCTCTCAGTTACAAAGTAACGCACATTGTCACAGGATTAGAGTAGGGCAGTGCATCTCGGAGTAGAAGGCAAAGAATGGAAATCCCACTGTCACCACCTCCAAGATGCACCTGTCTGTAAAATTTACAACAGTTGATCACCTGACTTGAGATAGTGTCAGTGAAGTCGCCTTACCTAAAGTTACCCTCTTATTTTCCTCATTTTCCATACCATACTCTGGAAGAAACTGACAATATCCAGCTGAGATTTAAGGAATGGGCAGATAGATTTTTACCTCCACAAAGGTGAAGAAACTATAAAAATTCATTAAAATTTTTTCTTCATTTGTATCTTCTCCAGTTTTATCCATTTATCAATAAATTATGAATTTATGTCACCGAGGGCTCCTGGATACTTCTTTTAAATTTTGGTTATAATCTATCACAATCCAGTATTTATTTTGTTGCTCTAGTATTTCTAATGTTGATTGAATTTTCTTTCAGAGGCTGTTGTATCACTGCATGTCATCATTGGAGACATTTTTTTCTTAGCGTAGTTTTAGTTTTTGGAAAACTATACAGGATGCTTTAGAATCAGCTGTGTTTTTTCCTAGTTTTAGAATCAGCTATTTTTCTGTAGGAGACATATTTTATTTTATTTAGAATGGCATTAGAAAGCCAGATATTAGTGTTTTTACTGAGTTATTCTTTAGGTCAAGTCAATTGACAGAGCAAGGAGATAAATGTAAAAAGAGTATATATATATGTGTGTATATATATATATATATACACACACACACACACATACATTTATGCATGTATACAAATATGCACATAGACCATAAATATTTCTGTGTAACCATCTATTTCAAAATTAACTTACACATAACTTTGTATTGTAATATGAAACTCTAATCCATTGCTACACAAAGCATTCTCATCTTCTTCTCATTTATGTATAAACTTGTGCTCCAAAAACTATAAATCTGACTCACACAATTAATCTATTAGTTCACCAACATCGCACTATATTGCTTGCTGTAGCCTTAAAAAATTGAATATTGTAAGTCCTCCAACTTTGCACATATTCTATAGTTCTATTTTGGCTGTTGTAGGTATTAATCTTTTATATAAACTATAGAATCCACATATCAGTATTTACAAATTAGCTTCCTTGTACAGCCTTTCTTTGTTATACGTAAGAGATGGCTTGTGGATCCTTCTACCCAGTGTCAAAATCTGCACTTTCCATAAAATTCATGTGTACCTCGCTCACATCCCATCCTGCAAAGCATTCCATATACATGATACATCCAAATGCAGGTTTGGATATTTATCTCCCTGGCATTTTATGGTCTTTCTGTATGTATAGTTTTCATTAATTTTAGAAAGTTCTCAGCTACTGCTGTTTTTTGTGTTCTGATTTTTTTTTGTTGTTCTCCTTCCAGTTGTCCGAATAACTTTTATATTATATCTCTTGAAATTCCACTCAAATGTTGATTATGTCAGTCTTTATTTTCTCTCTGCATTTCAGTTTTGGAAGACTCTGTTGTTATGTTGTCAAATCACTGATGGTTTCCTTAGTCATTTTAAGTCCATTGATGAATCCAGGAAAGGCATCTTTCCTTTCTGAGTCAGAATTTTTGTTTTATTTTATTTCTAGTGTTTTAATGATAATTTCACATTTTCATGTCTTTGATTATTTATCCATCCATTCTTATATATTATCTACTTTCCAGAAGAATGCTTAATGCACATATTACCATTGTTTATTTCCCTCTCTGATAATTCCAGCATTTTTATCATAACTGAATTTGGCCCCAGTGTTTGCTTTATCTCTAAAATTTACATATTTTTCTTTCCCTTTGTTGTGTCCTGGAATTTTTTTGGGAGATAGGAGTTGAGGTCAACAGGCCCCTAGTGTAAGGATTTACATTTATCTGTATAAATAGTTGACTATGCTTAAAGTTAATTATTTCTGTGCTTGCCAGTAATTCTAGATTTCTCCAGAGTACTTGTCTTTTTTGGTCCTTTCTTGACTCTGGGCTTTTCTAAATTCTCCTCCTCAGGAACATTTGCATTTTATAGTGCCTTCAGCTATAAGCAAACTGTCATTTACTGAAGCCTCTTGGTAGATCATAAAGTCTGTACAGGGGATGGGAATTATTCTATATTGTTATTAAATCTACATTGTTACTAGATCTTTGCTCCTGTTCTGTGACTTTCACATCTGTTCATTCTTATATAATTTTCAGGTACTGAGGTTTGACCTGAAGCTTCCCCCATTGTATTTCCCATCAAATGTACAGTAGTTATGTTGCTCACAGTCTAGTCTGTATGACATGAGGCAATAAATAAGGAAATAGTGCACATACAGAACTCTGTAGTACATTCCAGGCATTAGTCTCAGCCCTTTAGGAATATTTGTGTATTTGTTCCTTATAAAGGCCCCAGGAATAGGTACTGCTATTATCTCCATTGCATAGCTGAGGGAAGTTGTAGACTAGTTAAGTAGTTTGCCCTTGGTCATTAACTAGTAAGTGGCAAGTCAGCATTTTGTGGTTGAGAAGACTGTATTTTGTGTAATTAGATATTTGGATGGATGAGTATTGGATAAACAAGGCTTTACTTTGCTAGATAAAAGCATGATTTCACTATGTTATCGCTTCATCTTGTCACCATGAAAGGCTAATAGCAGAGTATTCCTACGCCTACTTAGTATAATGCTCATGAGCCACTTCTGTGATTGCCACCAAACAGCAAGTCAATACTTGTCCCTTGCAAATGTTTTCATTTGTTCAGTGATCTCAACATTTACGTTTCTCCCATGCCAGTTGTTGAGTTACAATCCAGTCTGTACTATTAAATGAATTAGCTAGACGGGTTTGCAACTGTTTCTGACAAAATTTGGCTCCATTTCTGTGGGACCTGGTGGAGGAAATCATGGCATTTGATGGAATGAATCAGGAGGACTCAGACTGTGCTTCAGGGGTTTATTCTCCAGTTTCCCTTTAGTGTGGATTTTGTAAAATAATTACAAATTTCATATTTCCAATAAAATATTAAATTTTCACTTCTAGATAATCTTACCAATTCTAGTTCCTTTGTAAATATTTTATATTTAAAATTGCTAGCCTGTTTTTTATATTTATTTACATAATCAAAAACATCTTAGATTTTAGACCGAGAAGGTGTAGTACCAAACTCCTAAACTGTCCTGCATTCTGGTCTTATTATATTGATGCTTCTTGTCTAACGTTTAATGTTGTTTACAGTTTGACAAGAAAAATAAACCAGTACTCATAAGCTTTTCAGTGAGCTCAAAGTGTGATTGATCAGGATTTATTTTCTTCTGTGTAAAACTTAAATGTGATAATTTGATTTTTCTAAAGTACATTTTTTTTTTGGTACCGGGTATCGAACTTGGGTGCTTGCACTTGCGAGGTAGGAGGCAGAACCACTGAGCCAAATCCTGGGCCCTCTAAAGTAACTTTTTATAAGATAGTCAATTCAATAAACTAATTATAGTTTCCCTAGTTATTACTTGATTGCTGTACTCTCTACTTGCACATTTTGACATGCTTAAAAGTCTGATATTTTCTGTTAAAAACTAAAACTTTATATAATAATGAATATAGGTAAAAAAGTACAAATATTCTTGTTTTGTATGAAAGAGAACTTGTGAAAATCTTTAGGCTTTGTTAAAAAAATATATGGTTGAAAGAAGTCTCACAGTGACTTCAAAGTTTAGTATAAATTTGACTCCCAAACTGAACAGTTAAAAACAGAAAATTGCATATCAGTCTCATGTAATGATATAAAATTAATCAATTAAATATTTATATTTGATGCCATCATGCAGAAAATACTTTGAGAGAATAAGAGCCACTATCCTAGCAGAGCGAAGCTAGCTCCTCTTAGAAAGTGGTTTCATTGCCATCAGTTTAGCTCACTGTAATAGCAGGCTGAAGAAAAAAATGTCTGATTTCTCAAAAACTACAGAAACACGTTTGATAAAATTCCACGTTTGTAACAAAAATTCTGACAAAAGAGTAGGGAAGAACTGCTTTAATATAATGAAAAATGTCTACTAAACAAACAGCAAGTATTATACTTAATAAAGGGTACATACACAGTATGGCTTTACTTCTGCTGATTTGAAAAAAACCTCATGCTTAGATCTGTAAGGACCAAGTTTTCAGGTCAAGGTGGGCTCCCTCTGTGCCCCTTGCCCAGAACAGAGCTGCAAGAATTCCATTCTATATAATTCCATTCTGTATGACAGTCTCCCTGTGTTTCTGTTCCTCTTTTTAGGCAGCTCTGTCTTAGGCCTCCATCCTGTGTTTCTGTTCCTCTTTTTATGATCCAAAGATGAATTCTCCCTGCTTAAGATAATTTGATTTAGCCGACATAGGTATTAGTCATAGCTGACATAGGCAGCCACCTGCTGATATCACTGCTTACACACATAGTCTTTGTTAATTAGTTTAATCAGATGTTCTTTAAAAAGAGGAATTGATTCTGTGAACGTAGGCATTAGTAACTTTCCAGTAAGTGCCCTCCCAGTACCCCTCAAATATCCAATAATAAGCGAGAGCTAAAAATAGGACCTATAAAAAGGAAGAGTCTCCCTAACCCTATACAATCCTGCTTCAAAGATGGATCTGGGCTCTCGGTCAGATGCCACTGTGACGGTGACACCCGAGGGTCCAGGCTCGAGCTTGCAATAAACTCCTTTTGTAATTGCATCGGACCTGACTCCTTGGTGGTCTTTGGGGACTTCGCGGCTAGGGCACAACAGATCCAGAGCTACTGACAAATGCTATATAGTGCATGAACTCCAAATGTAAATGTTCTGCAATCAAGAGTCTAAATTGTTTCCAGGCACAGTCTAGTCTTTGTCAGCTTTCGGTTTGGGCAGAATAGGATTTGTGCCCTTGAGTGGGGCATTCAGCACTTAAGGCCACGCAGCTTGGCCGAATCACCACAGGAGACCTCGGACGCACACCGCGGGGCCTCTGTCGGAGACCAGAGGAGAACTGACGCCTCATTGACCTCCTCTGGGAGCACAGAGGAGAAAGGCTGCACTCAGGGGAGATTGCCTGTCGCGGGTTCTAGGGCAAAGTTAAACCAGCTGAGGTGAAGTTGTTTACCTGCGCAAGTGCTGATGGCTATTGGAAAGCAGGTGAATCTGGTGTTACTGTGATTGCTTGTGCCCGTGTAGGGATGAATAAAGGCAAGAGGAGCCAGCCCCGAGAAACATGGCCGGCCAGGTGGGCTCTGCTGCAAGAGGCGTCCCAAGGTAGGCCTGGGACCACGCTCAGCCACAGGCCTCCTGAGAGGAAAGTGTTCAAATGTGTGCCGGAAGTAGACGTGAAGACAAAACGTCCTGCGTGATGAGGTCTGTGCTTCTGCTCTCAGGACCCCTTTTAATGGACAACCTTCCCAGCCAGGGCTGCAGCGTGTTCTCCGTTATGTGTATTCACCGATTTAAAAGTTACTTTAATTTAAGGAAGAAGTGGGCAAACAAAATCTCCACAAACTTTTAACTATTACTTCTATGATCAGGCTTAAAGATATCTTTGTATTTCTTTGGTACTTTTACAGTGAGGACGTCTCTGTGATTGGCTTGTCTTTTCCTATGGCTGCTGGGGCCCCCGCGGTGGATTCTTTTTGGAGCAAGGACCAGCACAGCAGCAGCGAAACACAGCACGACAGAGAGGAGGTGAGTGATCAGGGTGAGCGAGCACCAAAGCCAGGGCCAAATCCAGTGGGAGGGGAGCAGCTCTCTCGCCTCCGGGGTTTCCGCTCTGGTGCAGGAACCTTCACAGGGACACGTGTGTATGTATTATTCCCCTCAGAGTGTATAAGCATTGCATATTACAAATATTTAAAAATTAAAAACTCTGTCCCCTAGCAAGTCGCTCCATAATATTTGTTGTGAAACACGCACACACACACACACACCAAATAGAATCTCAGTGTTAACTCAAAGTCCCTACTTTTTTTGAGAGAAGAGGGATTTTATTTAGTAAAAGATGCGATGGAATAAGAAGTTGGAATTTTTGTGACCACATTAGGCACAGGAAGTGCTCTTCTCTGACCGGAGGAAAAGGTTGTTCCCTCTGCATTGCCGTATAATGCTCTTTGAGGCCGTGTCTCTGGCTGCTCTCTGCTCACAGCCACACCCTTCCCAGTTTGAATCAGACCCTATCACTTCCTGGTTTAAAATTCACCAGTGATTTCCAGCACTGCGAGAAAACACAGCGCTCTTACACGACCGACCCTGCACGTTCCCGGCCCATTTACATCTTCACGAGCCCTTGACTGGCTTGAAAGTTGCCAGCTGTGTCCTTTTGCTTTGAGCCCTGTGCTCCTGGTCTTCCCTCCTCTGCACCTGGTCTTCCCTCCGCTGCAGACGTTCTTCCTCCTCACGGGCCGGCGCTCCTCATCTCCCCTCTGTCAGGCTCCTGCTCAAATATTATCTTGCCCTAAAGCCCTTTCTGACCCCTGTGCAAAACAGCAGCGCCGTAAGGGCTCCTAGCCGCCCGATGAATATACATTCAGTCAGTTTATCCCTCTTGCGCTACTAGGATTAAAATCTATGCAGATAGACTTTTTCAACCACTTAGCATAAGGAATATTATCTGTTATGTAGAAGACGGTAAATGGCAATTATTATTTGAAATGCAAGGAAGGAAAAACAAGGAAAAAAGAACAATCGAAGGAAGAAGGAGAAACAGGAGAGGGGAGGAATGAACAGCAGGCAGCACTGGGTGAACATTTGACTTTCTCTAATAACTCTGGTGTAATTGTTCACTGAAATAATCTTACTTAAGAAAAAGTTTTTACTATGGTGAAATTGTCAGCGATAGTGTGAGAAGTGGCAGGGATGTGCATTTTGCTTTGCGAGGAACTAAGACAGTGTGTTGAGAACGTCCGGTTAGTGACCCGCAGTGGGTTACTCAAAAGCCGGAAGCTCATTCAGGCGGGGAGTTGGCTCAGTCTTGATCCTGCCGGATCGCACTGGTTGGTCCTTAAGATTGTGCTACTGCGATGATTCTGATGAATTTGCACCCCTATTTCTTAGATTATAATTTACTTTTATTCTTTGGATTGCGCTTGTCTTACTAACATACCAAATTCTTACGGTCTCTTGATTCTTATAACTATGCCTGGTGGATTTTGAGTAAGATCGGGCAAGCGTGACACTGTGGCCGTGTTCAGTCCTGAAACTCACCCTGTCATTAGGGACCAAACATTACATTTCTGAACCTACTACCCCTTTTTTGAATTTGATGTGTAGTTTTTTCACTGTGCTATGCAGGTTAGAAATCCCCACTTGTTATTTTTTATAAAGGAGAAATGCTTGAATTTTTCTCAATTTATGACATAAACCTTCATCTACATCTTAAAAATGTAGGACATTTTGTTTTATTTGTGGCAGTCTTTTAGGGAAATAGAAAAATCACACCTTTTATCATACAGCAAGGGCTATCAGTTATCTTTAGTTATGAACATTTGAAGTCTAGAGGCAAAGAGTGACAGGAAAAAGAAAGTTACACTCAGGAAAGATTTGTCAAGCTGATGCAGAGGAGAGTTTTGAAAAAAGGTGAATAAGAAGTTTCTAGGAGAAACAAAAATGAAGTCTAATATTTTAAAGATATTTTATAAATTCACTTTGATGTTACAAATATTCATGTATTCATTTGATTCTCTGAGACAAGGAACTCTTGAAAAGATGGTTCGTGGGTACAATACAGAGTTTGTTACAGATACCGCTCTATTTTCCTATTTTGAAATGACAATTATCATGAAATAGTATCTGTCTCCTTTACATTTCTTTATTGGTTTTATATTATCTCACCATGAATTCTTTCTGTAAGCACTTGTTCTTCGTTTCTACCTGCACAAGCATTTGATTTGTTGTGGAAATTTATCCCACTTAGTAAAATGATTCCACATACTATTAGGGCGTGCAGATACAAACTTGGAGTCTGTGTGTGTGAGAGAGGCTGAATCGCCAAGTATGAAACTGAGACTTTCTTCACTCTTTCTGTTGTTTCACAGGGCAAAGAAGTCATTTAGGGGAGGTGCTAGGGGGAGAGGGGTTGCTGGCAGGACTCTGCCCGGGTCCTCTTCCGTTTAGGCGTGTGAGAAAGGAGTCGGCGCAGCACGGACGGGCAGGGCCAGAGTTCTGTTCCTTTAACCTCCCAGGAGAATTTATAATCTGCTAAAACTGAGTTAATCAGTTTGATGCAATTAAGATTTGAATCACTCCACAAAACTGTTTACATTTTAATGATGGAGAACGAAAGTTATTATTATTTATAAAAGACATCATAACTGAAATGAACTGACGCTAAGCTGCCTCTTCATTTTCTGAGGCAAAAGTCACCCTCGATGTACCTGACTGTTTAATGAGCAGCATATGATGGAACAAACCCTTTCAAAGATGATTTCTGTGAGTAAGTAATACAGGGCAATTATAAATCATTAACAATGATGGTATGGTTATGTCATTTATTTTTATATAGTTTTTTCAGTTACATTCATATTGGAGATCTGGAGTAATAAGTTAGCATATACTGAGGTTCTGAAGGAAAGATTGAAGAAAAGATTTTTCAAATGATTGTATGTAGTTTGTGTTCTGTCACACTGGGAAATGCTGCACAAAAAGAAAAATTTGTATTCAATATCTATGGAAATATGAAATACACACACATATAAAGTATAAAATTGTTTAGAAATGTGGGTTATTTTTTTTAATCTACAAACTAACTTGACTTTTAATTCTATAGTCACAGGAACTTTTAGTGCCAGGTTGTTTCACAGTTCTCGTAGGGTTCTTATATTTTCTGTTTTTTATTGTATTTTTTTTAGTATACTAAAAATGTATACTTTCAGATTGAGAAAAAAACAGCTCTTGATTTTCAATATCACATACTTGGGGATTTATGAAAAGCAAAGTAAGACAGAACGCTTAGTTTGCTTATTTGATAGCTGAAGAAATGCAGCAGCAATTATTCCAGCCAGTCATATGAGCACTGTGTTTTGTATCATAAAACACAAATTTCAATTCAAACATCTGCTCTTTGCTTTAAAGTATCATTTGTTGGGGAATGACAGCTAAGCTAAGTAAAGATCATATAACCCTGCCAGACCACTGTGAAGAGACTCTAAAAACGAGTACTTAACATATGGCTAAGTAAAATTCAGCTATACTTAAGCTATTTTTACCCCATTTCCCGGAATGACAGAATGTTGTGATATGTAGCAGAAAGGATGGCATAGATATCTGTGTCGTCTGGCTTTGTGTGACTCGCCTTCTCCCCAAGACATGTTTATGGGATGGTGGGGCACAGGGAGAAAACAGAAGTAAGCAAGAGAGGCTGGAAGTACACTGATACTAATATTTAGCTCAAAACTGGTGACTGTGACTAATGTACCAATAATTAAAATGGCTCTGTCCATAAGTTATAGAATGCTGAAAGTCAGGAATGGAGAAAACGGATTAGCAAAGAAAAAGGGAACCAAATATCCTATATAGAAGAAACTCGGCTAATGTAATAATACTTTATTTAATGAATACACTTTTATTTTCATCACACATCTTTATTGTAAAAGAGTTTGAAACTCATGCAAGTAAAAAATACAAACAAAAACCAAACTGTTGGATGGAGGCATAAAGCTGAGCAAAAAAGCAAGTGTGATACGAGTGATAAAACTGAGCACCAGGTACTTACTAAAGTATGGACTTTCAAACTTGTGCTGGCTGTTATTAGGTTCATGCCCCTTTTCACCAATCATCTCTGTGACAAAACATTTTCCCAGTGTCTCTTCTTGCTTCAAGTCTGCCTACTCTCCCATAATGAGTCAGTCTCTTTCCCCTGCCCACAAAAGACCCAGTAAGCAAGCTATGAAAGAAAGCTCTCTAGACCATTGGTGGGACCTCCTTGGGATTTTGCTAACAGAGTCCTGGTCCACAGCACAGCTCTACTGTCTCAGAATCCCCAGAAAAACCCCCAGGGGTCAGTGTTACTAATCCATTAAATTAAATTCTTCAGATTATATAAGCCAAGTTTTAAATAAGTTCCCTTTAAAATATTAAGATGAAGTAGCTACATCTATCAGTACAGACCACTGATCATTGTTTCAAGAAATGAATGAATGACATATAAAATTAATGTTTATAGAATGTGTTACTTCAGCTTATTGATTTACATAATTATTTTCAAGATTGGCTCATAAGGAAATAACTTGCTTTCCCTTACAAAATTATATATCCCGTTACCTTAAAATAGTCCCCACCCTTCCATCAAATAGTTTATATCTTTAACCCTCAATAGTGAGATTTTCCTAAATCAAGTACGTATTAGAAGTTCTTTAGTTTTAAAAATCTAAACCATAGATGGAAGAAAAAATGATTGCTTTGTGTCAGGATCTGATGACCAGACTTGAAGTTATCCCCTTAATTGGCTGATGTATACATTTCCAGGACCAAAGAGAACATAAAGCAAAATAAAAATATTTGGCGAAAAGCACTCTTATAGCAAGGGATTTAGCTCAGTGGTTCCCCTGTCTGCCTCACAAGCACAAGGTCCCGAAGAATTTGATCCCTGGTACCAAAAACAAAATTCAAAACAAACAAAAAGTACTAAAAAGAAAAAACAACCAGGTGTGGTGGTGCACGCCTATAATCCTAGCACTCGGGAGGCTGAGGCAGGAGGATTGCTGTGAGTTCGAGACCAGCCTGGGCTACATACTACATA
>NW_022900916.1:13210320-13295856 GCF_012274545.1 Fukomys damarensis
AATTATAAATATCAGGGCAGAAATCAATGCAATGGAGACACAGAAAACAATAACAAAAAAAAAAAAAAAAAAAAAAAAAAAAAAGGAAAAGAAAAAAGAACAAACTCGGGCCACATTGTTAGCTTTCAAGTAAAGGTGTGGTATTTGCAAGGCACACAATACTATTTGGGATATACACTTGACTACAAAACTAGTAAGGATAGACAAGAAAGGGTCATCATTTAAAAAGTACTTCAGCTAACAGAAAATTCATGAAAATGAGAATCTTAATGGCTGACAAACCCATGATGTCTTTAACAGCTCTTCTGAGTAGTATTACAGAATATGGCAACAGCAGTGGGTTGTTTTTCCCCTGGTAGAATGACAAGAATGCAGTAAGATAGTAAGAGGTGTTAGCGGGAACTCCAAGCTAAAGGAAAATGTATTCTTACCAGTGGGGTAAGCTTCAGGGCTGATTGCAATGCTTTTTGAGAAATATCTGTCGGAGTCCAGTTAAGGTGAAAGTAGGCATACAAATTGCTTAGAAATCATGCCTAGTACTGTATTTATTCCAAAGTCCAGAGAAGATTTGCCTGTGTACACGAGGAGAGGTGCATGCAAACTATTCATTAGTGCCTTATTTAAAACAAGAGAGGCTGAAAGTACCAAGCCTCCTGCTACTAAAAATAGAGCTCATTTCTGTGACTTTAATATTGATTGGATTTCCTTATCTGTAAAAAGATAATCTTCATGTACTTTGAGTGGTCCCGGAAATAAGATGATTTAAGGAGTATCTAGGACACGGTAGCTATAATGTGGGGTTATTGATCGCAATCATTTACATGAATCTCTAAATGCACCATCAAATGAAATGGGAGTTTTGATGGTTGAGAATGGAAAAACTTGTGTTTTCTCCCTTGACCAAAAGGACAGCTTTTGTTCCCTGCCTGAAAGCCCTGAGTTGTGTCTGATGTTATTAGCATCCCAGCATCTTTCTTCCTCACCGAGCATGGCTGTCTGGCAGCAGGTGCCACTGCGATGCAATTCTGCTTCTAACCACAACACTAGTTCTTACTGTTTTGAGTTAGATTAGAACATTTAACATTTCAATCATTTTTAAAATATAAAGCCTTGCAATTTTATTCATTTCTAACTTACACTTTGAATGAAGCAGTATAATTCTTACATTGTAATCAAGGAGAACAGTGATTACTGTAATAGAACATATTTCTTCACTCCTGTACTGTAAATTATGTGCTTTTGCTTGGTTTTATTTTACTTGGAGTATAAAATTTATATTTTTGAATCCTCCAATATCATCATAATCAGGTTTTAAATGATCATTCTCTAGAGCTTATAATTACAAATTATGAAACACTATGTGACCCATGAAGAGGTTCATAGGATGACTGCAATGTTACCTCTCCCTTTTCTTTTACAAATTAATATAAGGTAATTCTTACACCTCTTATGCCTAGTACTGTAATCAATTGCCCATCTTGCCAGTCATTAGACTATGATTTATAAACCTATGATATTTAAAAATATTTATTTCTGCCTACATATTTTAGGTCACCTATATTAATGTTTGTACTTGCTCAGTACAATAAATTACTGGATGTATACAATGTTTAATAATAAAATGAGGATAATTAGCATTCCCATCTTCTCAAATATTCATCGTTTCTATGTGTTAGAAAACTTTTAACTTTTCTAGTGGCTTTGAAATATAAATTGCTTTGGTGTATAGTTAGCTTGTTACCCTATGCAGCACCAGAACTCTTTCCTTTCATTGAACTGTATGAATCTATATTGCCATGAAGGACGCATGGCCAGTAATCTTCCTCACTTAGAACACACTGGTCCCGTCGTCCCTGTGACTTTCTGAAGCAGTTCTTAATAACCCTCTGTCATGAGTGTCTTTAGCTGTCTGTCCTGGCTGCTTCAATCTCCCAAGCAGAACTGATTGAAAATGTTTACTTTTCCTGCTCATTTTATTTGGAGGGGAGAGGGCCAGAGGTTGTACAGTGCCAGCTTCAGTAACTAAGATATATGAAGACACGTTAAGAGTTTTACGAACGTGCCTTTCAGTTGGATTGTCCTGGACCACCCGACATGTGAAGTATGTTTGATCACGGCTTCTAAAGGCACTTGAGGAAGAGGCCTTCCAGAACTGCTTCAGAAAGTGGCAAGGATGACGGCGCGTGTGAGAAGCGCTGCGGAGTATTTGACAGGCGCTACTGTCAGTGTGTCTTTCACTACGATCAACTTGTTTATTTAACCATACGCATTGTATTTTCTGTTAGCCCTTACATTTTAGTACCCCTTATCTAACCTGTCTCTCTCCCCTGAGTTAATATATTCATATATTTTAATACCTGTATTATATAGAGGGAATAGAAAAAATAAATGCACATTCCCACAGTACTTAATCACATCTCAAAGCATTTCCCTGAGCTTTTCAGACAATCGGTAAGAAAATATATTGTCAGGCTTACTTAAATAATTGCTCCAATTTTTACTTCATTTTGTATTATCCATCCTGAGAATTTTAACCTAATTTTCGGATGTCTTTTAGACTGAATTTGGTCAATTTTACTCCTTATTAGTGATTTTATAATTCTACATTGCTATGAAAGCGCCATCTAAGGAAGTATAGAATGAATTTAATTAATGGGCAAGCTGGAGAACGAACTGAAAGATACGCTGGTTATTAAACTGTTGTCAAGACAGGTATTTTTGCAAATTAAAGGTGTTGTACACCAAGTCAAACAGAAGGACGCCTGGTGAACTCACCTGGAGCTGTTGTGGACAAACGGAGGTAAACTTTACAGTAATGTCATGTAATCCACTGTAGCGACACATTACCTGTAATTTTACTGCAAAATGTACTAGCCAAAATGTCCCTCATTCTGATGCATATATTTTAGCTTTGTCTTCAAAATACTCTCTTAATTTTTTAGTCACTTTTACCTGCTGTGTGCTGGGAGAAGAACCAGAAACAGACTTGGCATCCGTTCTTGGGGTGCCCATTCTCAAACGTGCAGAGGTATCAGTGTTCTGACATTTCAGATGATTTACAGTGAATCACGTACCAACCATAACCAAGTTGTCCTATTTCTGTGGAAATGTGTCATGGAACTCATGTGAAAATAATGCAACTTAAGGAAAGATTGACGATTCCAAATTCTGATGCCTTTCGAATTAGTTCCCCTTAGGAGCTCCTCTTCAAGAAATAGCTACTAAAGCGTAGAAAAATCTTTAAAGAAAAAATAAACAAAGTCATCATTTTGTGGGTGTACTCTTGGAGGAGGAATTCTTTATTATAGCAAGTGATTGAAATAAAAACCATACCAGCACTGTAAGAAATTTAATGGACAGAAATTTTTAAAAGAGCAACCTTGTTGTAATAGCTTTCCCTTTATATCAGTTAAAAATGACTTTTAGACTATCTCTTCTTCCCTTCCCAAATCACTTTGTGGGCACTTTAAATCATCAAGAAGAATAATTGTCCAGATCCATGTTCACCAACAATATTAAATCTTTTGATTCAAAAACCCCCTTATATTTAACAGGAAATGTTGGTATTCCCTTGCCACCAGAAGTGTCTTAATAAACAAACAACAGCAACAACAAAAAAATCCTTTGCTAAGTGATTAACATAGGTGGAGCTCACAGCAGTGCTGCGTTCTTATCCTGTTCCTATGCAGAACCAGTCAAAATTTAAAGAGACTTAATTATCTGTGGGGAAAGTCTGGAGTCCTAAAACATCCTCTGGTTCAAACATTGGGTGAACTTTTAAAGTTTCATGTTGTAATAGAAGCGCTCATCTTCTGTCTCTTGTTAGGTCCATCTCTCTACGTGTTTGCCATTTCTAGTTTTCTGATTCTTTTCTTTTATAGAGAAGCTTCTTGAAGAATTAAACTCATGCATTTTTCAACACCTATCACTACTGTTAACTAAAAGCTTGACATATCTTCTTACACCGTTTAATTAAAATTAGAGCTCTTGGGGTTAGCAAGGACCTTGTGTTATGAACCAGGGTAAGTTTGTGAGTTCTTATCTCACGTAAGGCCTCTGCGGGGCACAACCATCGGAGCACTGTATTATAAAATTCTCCTCACTGCAGTCTTTCATCACAGAAACCTCTTATTTTTTCTACTTCTCTAGCCACTCTGTCTTCTTTTCTTTTTGTCCTTTTTCTTTAATATTGATGTCTCACAATCTTGTCATCAATCTTTCCTTTATTTCTGAAAAGTTTCACAATTATATATCACTTCATACTCATAAATTCAATTTCACTTATATTATTTTCCTAAATCACTATCACTAGACCACTCTTTCTTAGGTTCTGCTTTAGCACATACACAGAATTTATCTGGATATCCATCAGATCGCTCAAGTTTAACAAATCTAAACATCTCCTCTCTCCCAAATGCATTATTTCCATTATGTGTTCTTTATACTTAAGTGTAGCACTTTAATTCTCTCAATTCTATTAATTTTGCCTATGTAAAAATGTTTTGTTTTTTTTTGAAGGCTCTTAATACCTGCTCTTCTGTCAAATTTTGAAGAGTGGTGATGGATATGTTAATTAATTTGATGATGGTAATAACACAGTGCATACATGTATCCAATTACCATGTGTAACATTTTGAATATATGATGTTTTTGATTGTCAACTACCTCAAGCCAAAAAAAAATTCTCAAACTTTTCTTTTTTCATTATAATAACTTTGAGTGAGCCTGCTTATTCCTTGTACATATGTGTTACTTATCTAATAGCCTGGTTTCTTGTTTTTCATTCTAACCCCTTTTTTAAATGTTGTCATACCTTGAGTTTTCTCAAACAATAAATTTACTCTAGTGATTGTCAGCTTGAAATCCATTGGTATTTTCTCTTTGCCTTTAAAATAAATTTAGAATTGCTTAAAATAGAAAAAATATCCTTCCAGAATTGGCTTCTGCTTCTGTTTTCACGATCCCCTCACACAAACCCCTATAATTATTTCCATGCTTATTTCCTCCTCTGGATCATGAGTCATGTATGATAGGGTTCATGAAGTATCTTCTGAGTCCAAATTTCTAAAAAGTGTTTGACATCTAAAATATTTTCAAAAAAGGTTAATAGAACTGAATTTTTAAGATTAAAAATTATCTGGCTTAATCAAGAGTAATAGTTTCTCAGTAGTGTGCATACAGTAATACCTTGAAGAATTAGAAACCTGAATTTTCATGTTGAATTTCTTATGGATTAGTAGTCTGACTTTCACGAATTCCTTAATTTTTTAGGGCTTAATTTCTTACCTGTAAAGTGCTTTTATAGTGTTAGTTGATTTCTCCAGCCTCTTCTACTTTCTATGCAACCTGGTACTGTTGTACGGTAGTAATTAAATGAGACACATGAACTTTTTGGCCTCTAAGGAACAGTTTTCTCAGCACTCAACTGTACTGTTTAACCCCACTGTGTGTCCTGTATCTATGTATGTTTTGCCCCAGCAAAAATGGGCTTAGAGTCCTGTGATGGTAGAGAATATTTTCTCATTTCCTTTGGTCTTCTATAAAGTGGGGGACATGGTATTGTGACTTCAGTGGCTTCATTTCCTGCTAACTTTAAACACTGAGAATTACTTGGAAATATATCCCCAATGTCACTGGTTACAATGCCCTGTGGAGACAAGTTAATTTTCTCTTAATGACATTTGAAAACTTGCTAAGGACAAAGAAGAGGGGAATGCAGCCATCAAGGGAGTCGATGTAATTTCACTGTGGAGCCCACACTTGTGTGGAAGGTATTTGTGGAACACACAGGACAAGGTAAATTTTCCCCAGCTATGAAGAAAATACTCATTACCAATTCATAAAAGGGAGGGATAGCAGCCCTGAAGATGATGGGCCCATTTAAATAATGCGCTATGAAGATAGATGCTGAGATGTTGGTGACAAGACTTGAAAGAGTTATGGGTGAGGGACCAAGTTGGATTTATGAGACATTCAGCAATTACCATTTGAAGAGGAGTTTTATGTTACTGCAAATTGAGAGTGATACTTGGGCTGTGGTGTTTGCAAGTTCTGTTAGCATCTAGGAAGTGTGTGATAGAATGGAGTAGAAACAGCTAAGGAAACATCAGACCATGTAAGCTGTAAGAAGTGTTGGTTTTTGAAATGATA
This sequence comes from Fukomys damarensis, assembly GCF_012274545.1. Classification (NCBI taxonomy): domain Eukaryota; kingdom Metazoa; phylum Chordata; class Mammalia; order Rodentia; family Bathyergidae; genus Fukomys; species Fukomys damarensis. Next base: position 13,216,471 of record NW_022900916.1, read on the forward strand.
CCGTTTGTTTTCGAGATGTTTTAACAAAGGGGCTAAAGAGTTGAAAGACGATGATGTCAAAGAACCAACATGGAGAGAAAAAAGAATCAGAGGAAATGTGTGCTTACTAGGAAAATGTAGGTAGAGTGTATGATTAAAGTAATTGCATTCTGTTGCTTGTAGATTGACTTGCAGATTGGGATAAACTATTAAGCCTTAAATCTACAGTGTTTAGTCTTAATTTTTTTATTGTAGAATGATTTAAGTCATTGGCATGACATCTTCTGTATATGGTTTCAGTACCAGGGATTTGACCTGATTTAGGAATTGAATTTTAAAATGCTGAAGGTAGGATATTTTCACTATGTCTTAGGAAATTTTGAGTAGGTGTGTGCAATCTTTTAACAAGAATTAACCTTGATGTTACTCAGACGTCTGTTTAACAATTTTGAAACATACCTGTTTCCAATCAAATGGTGGGGTAGAAACTGAGAAGAGTACTCATGTAAAGTAATTAAATCTTGGGTAATATTGTATTACTGGCTTTCAAGACATAAGAGAAATTACTAAGGGCCCATATAAGCAAAACACAGTTGAAATCCGAGCAGGAAGCAGTGAATAAGTAGCAAACCTAAAAGTTAAATTTGCCCATTGTACAAATATCTATTCCAACCTTGGGATCAAATAGTTGTAGAATTGTGTCATAGTGTGCACAAGCAAAACCCAGCGAACCTTTGAGTAGTTCCCAGCACCCTTGAATCACAGCACAAGCAAATAAATCCTCTGTAGCTTAAAACAGAACACATCAGACTGCTAGATTCCGATGGGATAAGATGAAGAAAAGGAATGCTTAAAAGCAAAGTTCACAAAATACTGAAGGAAAAATGGCACGAGTTGAGCATTAGCATAAGTTAGAAGTGCTTTGGATGATCTCTAAAAAAATTAGGGCAAAGCTAGTTATAACGTGCTAAAATGAATGAAACCACAAAAGTAATCTACCAACAAAATGATTTTTAAATGTAAAAGTAAGAAATTTAAAATTACTCATAATTGAGAAATAAAACTGATGATAATTTTAACAGATTACTAGACACAACTGAAAAGTGAATTAGTGACCAGGAAATCAGATCTGAAGAAGAGGCAAAATAGGCAAATTTTAATAGAATATAAATAAGTTACAACATACACAAACAGTGACTTAGAATTCAGAATTAGAAATTCTAATATGTCTAATAGGAATCACAGAATTTGAGACTAATGTACAGGAAACAGTAGATTAACTATATACAGGTATATCCATAAATCTCTAAAACTGATTAAAATTAATTCATAGATAAAGGAAGACAAAATGTATACCAGAGGACACACAACACACACACACAGACACACACTTAAGTAAAACTTCAGAATGTCAACACTAAGAGATCTTACAAGCAACCAGATAAAAAAAAAACTCAAAAATAAAGCTATAATAGGGAGGGTTGGAGGGGTTGAAGGGAGGGCAGGGGAATGGTGAAAAAATAAGAGTGAAGATACATCATGTAAAGGTACAAGTTCCCAATGATGAATGTAACTGTACTGTATACCTAAAATGTGCCAATACACACACACACACACACACACACACAGACACACACTTAAGTAAAACTTCAGAATGTCAACACTAAGAGATCTTACAAGCAACCAGATAAAAAAAAAACTCAAAAATAAAGCTATAATAGGGAGGGTTGGAGGGGTTGAAGGGAGGGCAGGGGAATGGTGAAAAAATAAGAGTGAAGATACATCATGTAAAGGTACAAGTTCCCAATGATGAATGTAACTGTACTGTATACCTAAAATGTGCCAATGAATTTAATGAAAAGAAAAAATAAAACTGCTAATGCAGATTTCTCACCAACATATTTGAAAGTCAAAAACAGTGAAGTAATATTTCCAATATTGAAATAAGATAACTATAAGGTCAGATCTCTATACAGTTTGTCATTCGACAGTAAGGGCATATGGATCTTTGTCAATTAAGGGACTGTATACACTTACTGAAAGATTTCTCTATATAAAAGAAAGAAAATGAACCTATGAAAGAATTCTTAGAAGGAACTAGTGATGATCATCATAAACAGATATTGTCAAACATAAAAGAAAATATAAAATGTGCCAAATGCATATGTGTGATGTAATAATTACACAAATTATGTCAGACTTGGGAATTAGCCAATGAAATGGGCAGTTATATAAAAATAGCATGAAAACCAAGTGATTATAATTGAAGTAAAAATCTAAAATCTTGATTTTTCTGAAAAAGGGCTGTGATATCGGTTGTTCTTTAGATTTTATTAATTTAATGCCTAGCCCTAATATTTGTTGATAAACATTAAAAGAAATCTAATAAAAATACTTAAGTCCTGACTAGAGAAACAGACTGAGGAGAATACACAGAAGCTAAATTATTTATTAAAACAGTTAATGCCAAAAAGAAAAAGTAAGCAGAATCCCCCCAAAAAAGTGGAGAAAATAAACACACTATTAAAGGGTAGAAATAGGCCCCAGTACACCAAAACTTTAGTGGTCAAACAATGTTAAGAGGCCAATATTAAAATATGAAGATAGTCACCACAACTACAAACTAACAACAACCGCCCCAAAAGAAAATCCCTATAAATGAAATCTGTATATTATTTTTCAAAAGGTAAATACACAGAGAAATGAAAGTAAAGGAATGAAAAACATGACACCAAATTTATGAATGAAGGTACATCTGGTATACAGAAATTAGATTTTAAAGCCGAAAATACCTTTAAATGTAAATGGAGTCTCAATATAAGCATATAATAGCAATATTTGTGTGCACTTACTGTTTGATTCATAGCTTTCCCACTTAGTGAATAATTTGAAAAATGACTTATTAGATAAAGGCAAAAAATGTTTGAACATTATTAGCATATAAACTATAGCCAGTGCCAAATTTACTCTCTTAAATTTGTAACTGATTATGAAATTATTTACATAATAAATCATAAAGCAGTCTAAACAATTTATACAGAATTATAATTATATAGAAGATCTCCTCTCAAAACATTTAAGTTAGAAATCTAACAATAAAACAAATTTGCAATTCATGATTAATTTTTTTCAGCAAATATTTATTGAACTATGCGCCCAGGCTTTTGGTAGGCAATAAGGATGATACACTGAACAAAACCAAGAAATATTTGTTCTCCTAGAGTTTACATTCCAGTGGGCAAACATGATGAAAAAGATATCTAGGAAAGCCCAAATGCGAAAAACAGTGGAAATCTTGAAACGCTTTTGGAACAAAGATGGAGGATAAGATTTGGAGGTGAGTTGGGTTCCTATTTCCAGGCGAGTTGGGCAGGAAGTCCCCAGTGAGAATGTGACTTTGGAGTTGAGAACGGAAGAACCTATGAGATGGCTGTATGGCTGCTGGAAGAGGATCCCTGGCACCAGGAACTAATACAGACTGCTCAAGCCTTCTGGCATATTTTTTTTGTTATTGGGACATAACACCTGTACATCTGCATAGGGTTGATCTTTGGTGATTCACTATGTGCATACCATGTGTAGAAATCACAACAGGGTGTAAGCGTGTCCACTTCTCCAAACATTTGCAGGTTTGTAATTCTAGACTCTTCTAGTCATTTTGAAATACATCCTAGATTATTTCAAACTATAAACTCTGCCTCTTGGTAACTCTTGTTGGACTTACTCCTCCCCTTTCCCATAACCCACACCAAGTGACCACAAATCTGAATCTAACTCTTCCTGCAGAGGTACAACACATCAGTTTGGACACATCAGAGAGAGCATACGGTATTTTTTTTGTCCTGCATCTGGCTTAAGTTCCATATCCGTTACTTCAGATGGCAAGATTTTATAGTTTTTACAGTTAAATAATATTCAGTATGTGTATTCTTTATTCATTCGTCTGCTGAAGGGAATTGGGTTCCTTCTACTTTCTGGCTACTGTGAAAGTGCTGCGTTAAACACAGGATTGGAAGTATCATTTCAGTCCAACAATTTCATCTTCTTTGAATGTATACCCGGTAGTGGAATTACTGGATTATACGGCAGCACTATGTTTAGCTTATTTGAAGCATTTTCAAGATGTTTCCAAAATAACTGTACTAATGTACATTTCTACCTTTAGTGTACATCCTTGCTAGCATTTGTTTTATTTTGTTCTTTGATGACAGCCATTCTAACTGGGGTAAGATGGTATCTCCTTGTGGTTCTGATTTGCTTTTCCCTAATGATCAGGAAAGTTGAGCATTGTTTTGCACTTGGACATTTGGATGTCTTCTTTAGAGAAGAGGCTGTTGTTGATCCTTGGTGCTCAGTTTATTGAGTTCCTTTTATATTCTGGGTATCAATTTCTTGTCAGATGAAGAATCTGCAAACATCCTCTCCCATTGTGTAGGTTATTACTTTGTTGATATTTCCTTTGCTGCACCCCAGCTTCTAATTGTCGTATAACCTGGAATATTTGAAGAACAGTAAGGTGTCAGTGGTGCAGCTCAGGCAGGGAGTGAAGGGCAAACAAATTGGAAAAATGAAGTAAGATGGATCAGTGGATAGGCTTTGTAGGCTTGTAGGACACTGCAAAGACTTTGGGTTTGTGTTGAGTAAGATAAGAGTCAGAGTATTATTTTCACTACTTTAAAGAATCCTCTGGCTATTGCTCTGAGTGTAAATTACTGTGGCTGAGACAGAAATAATAGTATCAGAAGTTGCCTGTACGATTTTCTTCAAGAGGCCAACATTTTTTCATTGTTACGCAATGCAACTTCTATCACACTCCAAGTTTCCAAAGAGCTGCATTGTTGCTAAGCTTACCAATCATTTCCATTATTTTATTTGCCTGATTCTATGCTAATATGTATAGTATAGCAGCTATTGATTTAAAACATGTGCAGTAAATTCTTACAGCACTCTGTGCTTTTGGACTCCTTTGTTCAGTCTGCTTATTCTGAGTCAATAATATGTTTCAAAACATCTTCACCATTTGATGTCACATTTGACATTTGCCTCAACAGAACACATTGGTTATCTACCTTGTGTACAAACAAAAGCTGTGTTTGGGACTACACCACTGAACCAAGTTGTTTTGCCTACTAACAGAGTTCAGAGACTTACTCTGGATTTCTTTTACCACATTACAGGTTTTTAAGCACTTCTCTTTCACTGAAATGTGAAACTCCAAGGTGAATCAAGCATGAATCTATCTCACCTGAGTATGAGGGTTACAAACTAAGACTAATCTGCAGGAGTTTGCCTCCAAGCATACCTCTGACTTCTAGCTGATTACCAATCTGCAAAGAAAGTGAAGTTGGCCCATAAATCTGTATACATTTTTTCCATGCTGGTTAATCTCTTAAAATTTGATTTTAAAAAAAAATCTGTTTAAAGAAAATGAGAAAACCAAGTCATCAGGGCTGGGAGAAGAACTGCTTCCATCTTGTGATACATGTACTTTTGAGAAGGTCCTGACCCTATAAATAGTCACATTCTGAATTGATGGCTGAATCAGAACCGTTATAGAATTGAATCCTTAGGTGACACAATTAACTGACTTACACTGCAAATCCTTGCACTGTGGTGATAGAGTATTTTAATGACATTAATAGGATTAAGCCATTTATTAGTTACCTTCCAGAATGACAATTAGCCAACTGAAGACAACATTTCATAAAGAAAGATAAATGTCTAGAAAATGATTCCCTCAGAAAGGTGGCCAATAATAAAAATGGGAGAGAGAGGATCACTAGCAAGAAGCCACCATTCAGCATTCTCCCACTTGCCTGTTCCATACCTGTTGCTTCAACTTACACTGTGGATTTATGGTAGCTTCTACTAGCAAAGAACTTTGCCAAACTGAGCAATGGTGCATCTAAGAGTAATGGTGACCAGGAAGCACCACTGGAAGTTTCCACTAAGTGGAAAGAGTGCATGTGTGTGAGCAGTGGTTTGTCAAGAGGCAAGAAAGCCCCTTTGGTTACCCTATGTTTAGAAGGGGTAATCTGCTCCCATATAACAGTGAAAGATGCTAAATTACATTTGAGAAAAATATTAGAGCCCAAGGAGTACCATAGAGTTACGAATTTCAAGTCAACGAGAATGAAACCAGTGGGAAAGCAGAGAAAGAGAGGTTAAGGGAGTAAGGATGATCTGAACTTGGGTGTGGCAGTACCAAATTGGCCAGCATTGGTTGGTGTCTGTGCTAGAAAAGAATGTGTGAAAGCTCACATTGTTTTTGCATCTATAAGTAAGTATGGCCGTCAGCAGATCTGATCTCCAAAGCTCACTACCCCTGCCTGACTACACTCTCCATGTGTATGTGATGTACCTTAATGTTTACCAATGCCTAAAGAGGGTAGAATGAGTGACCAGAGGGAAACCATTAGTCGGTACTCTTTGGGTTGAGGACAAATCCTGTTTTCTTCTTTAGACATCCATAAAATGGAAATCTGTTAGATTTCTTTATAAGGCCTCTTCACTAAGCTCGCTAAATAGGTATAAAAGCTCCCGGATGACATAGACATTCATGTTTGACCAGTAATTAAATTTGCTTTCTCAGAAAAAGAACCAGTTTTCTTTTCCTTTTCCCTACCCTTCCATTCCATTCCTTTTTTTTTTTTTAATTGAGTTTATTGGTATATTCTAGGTATACAGTACAGTTACATTCATCACTGGGATCTTGTACCTTTATATGACAGGTCTTGGATCTCATTTTTTCCCCTTGTCCCTGCCTCCCCTTCACCCCCTCCTCCCCTCCCCATTTACAAACACTTCATTTCCATTTTTAAAGTTTTCTCATATTGTTTTCTTTTCCCTTATTACCTTTCCCCTACCCTTCCCACTTTCCGTACAACTTTAGCCCTTTTCTTCCTATTTCACATTGTCAATCATCTCCTTAGGATCTTATGTACTATTATAGTTTATTCACACCAGAGAAACTATTTGGTATTTACACATGTGTGACTTATTTATTTCACTTAAGAGTATATCCTCAATGTGTATCCATTTTCCTATGAATGAATCTAATTTCTCATTCTTTATGGCTGAGTGGTATTCCATTTTATAGAAAAACCACATCTTTATCCAGTTTCCAACTGATGGGCAAATGGGCTGTTTCCAAGTTTTAACTATTACAAACTGTGCCGCTTATAAACACAGGTGCACATATATCACTGTGGTATGATTCTTTTAATTAATTCTTTTGGGAAGATACCCAGCAGAGGGATGGCTGGGTGAGCTGAGACTAGAGATCCCTTTGATCCTTTCCCTCTTTTCACTTTCTCTTCCCTTCTCTGCCTCCCATATTTCCTTTCTTTTCCCATAATAGCTACCAGACAGTTGTAGAGCACAGGAAAATTACAAAAAGAAGCAAAGAACTAACATGGGACCAAAAATATACCTAGTATTGAGCTGCATGTTTGCGACTGTGATATTTTTTTCCTCCTATCTTCTAAATTTTAAATGTAATTCCAACTTGACAGAAAATGAATAGCTTCATAGTTTAATGCATGAAGTTTAAATACATGTCCTTCCTCCCTTTATTTTCTAAATTGGCTCATCTTTATTTTAGTTGACTACTAAGTGCTTATGTGTATATATTAAAAATTAAATCAAAGTTGTTTAACTTCATAATTTTCCAGAAGGTCCAATTTAACCAATTTGCTTACAGTGTGGATGATGAATTTTTGACTCAGACAGTGATCATTATTTTCCACCTTATCTTAGTCAATCAAAAATAATTACCAGTGCTTGTCAATTAGATTTTTTGCCAAATGAAATATTTCCCTGAGAATTTTGGAGATGTGCTCTGTTTTTTGGAGTATTTATGGCACAGAATGATAGTTAATGAATATGGTGTTTCTCAGAAATAATTCTGTCACCACAGAACAAACAAAATATCTAGAATATAGTTCTATTTTATGATTTCATCTGGTTTCCCCAAATAAATTTTGTGTAATATTATTTCATAAAATGCAAGTATTTTGCTTTGTGAAAAAATGATTTAGCACCATATGCTCATTTATATAATGGGGATTGAAAATTTTTAATGTTTGTCTTCATTAAACATTTAAATTTTGTACACATTTTTACTTAATTTGAATGTTTAAAACAAAACATGAGAGTCCATAAGATTCTCATGACCTTTCTGTAGAGAGTTAAGTCTATAAAACTGCCTTCAGTTAGCCTGGAAATCTTTATGATTTTGAAATTAATAATTTATTCTCATAGACATTTATACTAAGCATATGTCCCTCATAAGCTAAGAAAATATGAAATTGCCATGAAATGGCATATAAATTACAGCATAAAAGGTCATTTATAAAACTTTTGACAGCTGAGAACATTAGAAGGTCATAAACCAATGACATGTTTTCCTCTGTTGAAAACATGTTGATCTAATCAAGACACTGCAGGATTTGATAATCCAAAATAATTATGGTGTCTGTAAAATCAGATGATAGATGTATAGCTACAATTTTAACAAATGAATCAAAAATTAGGAAAAGGTTGCATTTACCTCCTTGTTTGCTTCAAAACAGAAGTTACCAACACAAAGACATGTCTTCTTTTAGTTACTCTTTAATGTTATAGTTGTATAGATTATGTATATCTGCACCATTGAAGAAATGCCTGTCAAAATAAATTAAAAGATACAATTGTAACAATTATAAATTCAAGGCTAACTTGTCCTCAAAAGTCATTTTTCTTATCTTTCATCAAATGCAATTTTGAAATAGTCTCTGTAGGAAATTATTTTGATTAGTGCAAATATTCTTAGTCTTCCAAACATCTTTTGATGAGTGGTTGTCTTCGTTCAAGTTAAAAACATAATTTTTCTCTTAACTGTTTTTATCCAAAAGCAAAATAATTTTAGGGTTATAGAGTACCATTAGCTTATCAACTTGCTAATATTAATTATATTCTAGTATCCTGAAATCATGAGGAAATTTTGTAAAAGATACTGCATTTTATTATGAAAGACCGTAGACTCTGATGCCAATTAACATGATTATGAATTCAGATCCCCTACTTTTCAGCACTTTGGGAGCAGAGGATATTCTCTGACTCTTTCTCCTTCATTTGGGTTCCACTCATGTTCTAGTTAAATTTGTTTCTGTTATATGTGAAGCTTATGTGGAAATAAACAGGATGAGAGAGTAACATTTCTGTGAGAGCTACGCAAAAATATTTATTCTCAGACAGGTCACTGTGTGCTCATCTGTGTTACCCAGGTACACCCTCCTCTTTTTTTCAGCACTTTGCCACTGTAAACAGGGAATCGCTTCAGCTTCTGTTAATCCTTCCTGTCTTTAATTACTCATGAAAAATGGACGTATGAATAGAGTTTTTTTCTTCTACTCCTTTTTATACTGGTAGCATATTGTGTGTACTCTTTGATACCTTGCTTTTTTAACTTAATAGTGTAACCAGGAAATCACTCTATATAAGTTCACAAGATCTTTATTTTTTATAGAATCATATTGCCCCTTTTTCATAGCTTTACCATAGAATATTCAAGCATTCTTCTCTCCATCAGCCTTAGATTGTTTCCAGTATTTTGTAAATACAAGGAAGAGGGATGAAAAAATGAATTAGGGTGCATTACATAAATGCCCCAATTCCCCTCAAGGAATGCAAATATTATGTACCATAAACATGTACTAAAGAAAAACAAAACTCTTGTGACTACATACTTTGATATTGGTGGTGGCTTTTCAGAGTAGATTTCTAGAAATGGAATTGCTAGGTCAAAAGTAAGTAGACCACATTTTTGTCATATACTGTAGAAAAACATTTTCTAGAAAGATTGCATCCATTTCTATCAGCAATGAACAAGTGCACCTTTTCCCACTGTCTTCAGGAAAAACAGAAAATGCAATGGGTCCCGTCTTTGTTCTTTATCAGTTGTGTATTTATTCGTAACTGAGCATGTCTGTTTTAGTGCTGCTACTTACCTATATAAATGGATATCGATATGTACATTTTGTAAGGTGCCTTTTCTCCTCATTTTTTTGAGAGGGGGTGGTATGGTCTTTCTATGTAGCTGAGGCTAGCCTTGAACTTGCCTCAGAGGCCAGGCTGGCCTTGAACATGTGGTGATACTCCTGCCTCAGTCTCATGAGTGACTGGATTACAGGCAACACTATCCTTAAGTCTAATGCTAGCCTTAACCCTAATACCTGGACCCCAGTACTCTAGAATGGAGTACTCTGACAGTATCCATCACCCAAATTCTAATCCCACCTCAAATATCTGCTCTCCAATACTCTCATTATAACCTTAAGCTTAACCACAAACCTAATACCGACACCATGATGATGAGCTGCCCCCTGAATCCCTAAACACAACCCTAAACCTAATACCAGCACCCAAACACTGGGGCCCTCACATACCAACTGTACACTTAACATTAACCCTGACCCGAATACCAGGACCCTAAAGCTCGGGTATCTGCACACAAACATTAACCCTAACATTATCCCTAAACCTAGCCCTAAATCTAACCATACTAAATACACCCAAATACTTAGGTACATGCACCCCAATATTACCTCTAAGCCTAATACTCAACCTAACTTTAGTGCCCTAACCCTAAACACTTTCAATACTTGCACTCCAGTACCACCCCTAACCCTAAATCTAACCCTAATACCTATACCCCAATACTCAGGTGCATGCAACCCAATACTATCCCTAAGCCTGACACTAATGGTAACCTATTAGCACTAACCCTATGACTGTCTTAACCTTAATCCAAACCCTAACTCTAACCCTAACCCATACTCCAATACTCAGGTACTTGCACTCCAGCACTATCCCTAAACCTAACTTTAATACCAACACCTCAATACTCCTTGCATCCCAACACAGCCCATCTTGCACCCTAACCCTCATACCTGTCAAAAGCAATTCTGGAAGAGAGATGTTTGCAGCTGTAAGAAGAAGGTGTTTCTAGAAAGAACACATGAGACTGGAATACTTCTAAGATATATAAAGACCAAAGTACTCTAGTGAGCATTGATTGCTTGACTTGCCCTCTCTAAACACAAAAACCACGTGTACAGTATTCATTTGGCCCTACAGTCTGAATACATGTAAATCTCTTTATCTGCAGGACCTTTTACTAATCCTTGTGTATCCACAAGTTACCACTGGCCCATGGAAAGCCCAAGCTGGATGCTGTCCTATGCAAAATTGTCAGAAATCCTTAGCTACAGCTTCACTTAAATTTCAGAGCTATGACTTCAGGTCAATAGAAACATTTGTTCTTCTATGAAATGTGATTCTAAAGGAGGAAGCCTAACAATGACCTTTTGCAACAAAGACATTAAGTGCAGGTGAGATGAACGTCAGGCGCTTCTGCGGTAGTTTGGTCCATGCACAGTATATGAGAGGAAATTTACAGCTTCCAGAAGTGTCATATTTGAAAACTCTTTCTTTTTGTAACTCCACAGGCAAAGATAAATTTGGAGGCAGAAGCCAAAAGTCATTTTAAATATGTCTGCATGTATTAAGTGACATACTCCTTGAGAATTTATGTGTGTGTTGACACGTATATATATTTTTACACTGGAATATTTACTCAGAATTTAAAGTATTAGAAACTTGGCAAAAACTTAATAACTCTGATAGCAGTAAGAACACAAAGCAGGGTACCAATAGTACAGAAATACTTTGTTTGAATGGGTTTGCTCAGCGTGGGAAGAATTAATGGCCTGACACTTCTGAAGGATAGGCAAGGATTTCTTTCATTAAATTATCTATTGCTTTGTTTAAGGCTCAGAAGAAATCCACCTTACCTGTGAGACCAAGTGTCTGAACTTGAATAATCTTTTGTTATTGAACTCACTATCTCTTTATGTAGATTTGGAAATATTTTTATCAGATTTAAATTTTTATGTAAACATACTTTCAGGTTCTTTGTGAAAAATTGAACTTCATTGTACTAAATTTCTAAAGTATAGTGAAAACTTTTTCAACTATGGAAAGGACAAAAAATGTATTTGTTGATCATTGTCTTAATAGCTGGGTCTTTATGCAAATGAGGCCATGACTATTACTAATTGACTAAGTATGACTTAAGGAAATTGATAGCATCGTTCATTTCTCCTGGATGGTAAAATTCAAATGATTATATCTGACCTTTTAATCAATTCATTCATGCAGTTTTGTTTATTTTTTGTGAATATCATTTTCATTAGTGACCTTTGCTATTGATTTGTGTCTGATTTGTTTCCAACCTTACAAAAGTCAATCATGGATATAAGAACAAAGTACTTAGGATGTCTCCAATCTGTTTACAATTATTTTTTGCAAATAATACATCTTTTTCAGTTTACTTGAATATTAGTAGATAATACTAAGTATTTCTTATACTGTGTGTATGTCTACGTGTGAGATCCATAATTTATGACAGTAATCTTGGCTCCATGTTCTTATTGAAATTGGCATTGTTAGACTTTTAAAAATTTTATCTACTTGCCTCTTGGCCATTTCGTATTCCCTTCTAGGAAATATCTACTCATATAGTCTGTACATTTTTCTATTGTGTTATATATAGTTTTTACTACTCATAAAACTTCATTATATATTTTGGGTAAAAACTTTTTGATCGTTTGTGTCAGAAACATTGTCTTACATTTGGGGGCTGTTTACAAAATTTACGTTATGGGTCCCCCTGCCTTTTCTGGAGATTGAACTCAGGATCTTTGCACTGAGCTACATCCCCAGGCCTTTGGTTTTGAAACAATCTCACTAAGTCACCCAGGAAGGGCTTGATCTTCTGCAAGCCTCCAAGAGTGCTAGGGTTAAAGGTGCTGTGGTTTAGATCTGAAGGGTCCTTCCAAAGTCTCAAGTGTTCCGAACTGGGCCCTTTACAAGATGATTGGATCGCTGGGTGCTCTGTTCATCAGTGGATGAATCCATTGCTGAGTCAAGAGCTGAAAGCACTGTTGGGAGGTGTGGCCTGATTAGAGGAGGAGGTCACTGGACCATAGCCTTGAACTATAACTCTGGTCCCTGCTCCTCCCTTCCCTCTCTGTTGCCTGGCTGCCTTTCTTAATTAGCTTCCCCCTACTATTGTGCTCCGCCATATGGTTTCTGCCTTGAAGCCAGCCGACTATGCACTGAACTCACTAAATCATGATCCAAAATTAAACTCACTTTCTTTAAGCTGGGAGTATAGGGCACCTGGAAAAGTAACTAATACAACTGTGTGCACCACTGCACTGTTTTTTATGATGTTTTTAGTAAACAGAAGTTCTTAAATTGTGTCATAACAGGCAATATATTCTTCTGTTGTTTATATGTTTTGGTCTTTAAGACATTTGTATCTATTTTTTTGGTTAATAAAATGTGTTTGAGATTTAATTCTAAGCTGTTTAAAGTTCTTCATATTTACAACAATTGAAACATGTCTTTGTCTATGAAAAGAGTCATCTTTTTAGTCACTGATTTCTAAGTTAAAGTGTAGCCAGAAATTATATCTGAATTATACATTTTTATACTTTTAAAGATAAATTTTAATACACTTTTCTCTGTATATTTATTGGAAGAATTGTGCAGGTGTTCATTAAATTATCCTTCTTAACTGTACCTTTGAAATAAATGATATTCTTAGCAGTTTCTAAGTGGTGTGTTGAAATACATATTATGCTCACAGATTCATTAATTTCTGTTTTGCTCTCTATGGTAAAGGTGTTTAGATTAATTTTTGAATTTTAGTATTTTCCAATTCTTTTGAAACTGTTGTTTCTATCTACTCCCAGTTTTATGTCTAATAATTCTTGTTACTGTAAAATCTATTTGACAGTATGCACTTCAGAATGAGCAAAGTTTAATCTTTAATCCAGGCTTAAAGTGTCTGTCTTTAACTGAGTTATCTCACTATAGTATAAGATAACTCTCAATATATTTCTACAATCTTACTTTTAAAAATTATCATTTTGAAAATTTTGCACATTGTTTTTAGTTTATTGGTCCATTTTAGGTACACAATACAGTTACATTCGTCATTGGGATTTTGTACCTTTACATGGTGTTTCTTGGTTCTTATTTTTTCACCATTCCCCTACCCATCCTTCACTCCCTCCATCCCTTCTTATTTACAAAGATTTTTTCTATGTTTTTCCTTTTCTCGTATTTTTTTCTTTTGCCTTCTTATCTTTCCCCTGCCCCTCCCGCTTCCCCTATACTTTTAGATCTTTTCTTCCTAATACACAACATCAATTATACATTTTGATCCTTATTTACATTTTTAGTTTTTCATACCAGAGAAAGTATTTGGTATTTACACATGTGTCTTATTTATTTCACCTAAGAGTATGGCCTCAGCGTGCATCCACTTAGCTATAAATAGCTCTAGTTTCTCTTTCTTTATGGCTGAGTAGTACTCCATTTTATTAAAAATCCCCAAAACAAACATGTCTTCTTTATCCAGTCTCCAGTTGATGGGCAGTTGGGCTGTTTCCAAGTTTTAGCTGTTAAAAACAAGAAGAAGAGATGACAATATTAAATATTAATATTAAATGTTAAATAATATTAAATATTGTACTAATGCCCCAACTATACAAAACAAATATTAAGGGATACGAAACACCAAATAAGCACTAATACAATTGCAGGGGGGACCTCAATATTGCACTGTCACAGATAGATCATCTAGACATAAAAATCAACAATGAAGTACTAGAACTGAACCAGGCTTTTGAACAAATGTCTATTAAGTTCATTTATAGAGTGTTCCACCCCACAAAATCAGAATGTGCATTCTTTTCAGCTGCACACAAGTCATTCTTCACCTCTCTTATTAATCAGTTTTCACCATTTAATTACTCTGTGTACAGTACAAAGTTTGAAACCTTTGACTTATCTTCTAGGGCTGATTAGCATTTACTTCTGAGCAACTCATTAAACACAATGCATTTTGATTTGAGCACACTTATACACATCCTCCTGATAACGGAGGTCCATAGATCTACTAAGTTTATTTTGAGTCCAAAAGTATGTCAAAATTAATATAGTGGCTTAAGATCACCGTAACCATAAGTAATATCTGTCTAAACCAGAATTGTTCTCTTCTGTGCAGTTATTGTGCAACAGATGTTTAGGTTTCAATATTAACTCCCTGTGTTGCATGTAGAGAGTTTTGAGTTTTTTTACTCTTCTTTTATTGATGCTGAACTCCCTTAGTTGTACTATCCAAAACCAAGGACCCTAGCTGTGTATGCCTTTTAAAGTAAAATTAAATGACACTGTACTTCTAAATCATCAGTTGTCAGAGGTGTATTTCAATGGTTCAGTAGCCTGATGTGGTTATTGCATTGTATTATGTAGCACAGATCTAGCACATTAATATACAGTGTGTTTTGAGTACTCCTACGAGGCTTTGGCTCCTTCCCAACTCCCACTGCCCAAGATTATCTTTATCATGTGATCTTTTTCACTACAACATTGAGAGCTGAGCATTTTAATTATCAGTTCTCCAATTTTTGGACTTTGGATATTTTCCCTTTCTATAATATTTTCTGTTAAGGACTTAATTTTCCTATTGACCTAGAAACCATTTTGTTGGGATTTTCTCTGCTTTCTTACAAAGTGAGAAATATTTTTTAAGAATAAGCTTACTTTAATTTATGTGGCATTATGTGGTCTTGGAGAGCATTAGCCCACTATGATGCTGGAAGAAAGGCAAGATTGTTATTCTTATCATTCATTTGTATTTCCTTTTTGTTTTTTGTTTGTTTGTTTGCTTTTTTGGTTTTATTTTTTTGGTGAACAGTTACTTTACTGTCTTTTATAAATTATTAACTAAGTTCTAATTTTTTAGTAGAACTTGAAGGAATTTTGAAGGAAATCATTTGTGATACCTAAAGCAAATGTTTGATAGTGTTTTTGTTCTTGCTTTGTTTCTTTTTGATGTTTGCTTTTGAACAGTATATATTGCCAAGGAGAATATTTTTCCTAATTATCATACTTATTCATGGTTTCTTATTTTCAGTAATAAATTTAGTAAGATCTTTTTGACTCTGAAATTGTCCTTCTTGCTCAGTTGCAGTTTATTTTTAATATGTAAGTCTTTATCTGGAACTAACAGTATATGTTCTGAGATAACACCTTTATATTTTCTCAAGATGTCCTGCGAATTTTAGCAACACCATTTATGAACAATGCAACATTTCCACCGAATAAGGTCATTTATGTTTTATGCTAAAGTCTTATATTTCAAAGTCTAAGACCCTGTTTATCTTTCTTTTAGGATCTGTCAGTCTAATCTAGACTACTAAGAAACTGGCAGAATTTCTAGCCATTTACTCATCTCTCCCTCCCTCTTTCTCCTCCTTTTTTATCTCCCCCCTTTTGTATTTTTTCTGTTTTTTGGCTTGTTTTGTTTTATTTTAAAGCATCTCATTTTTTTTTGAATCTCATTTTTTTTATTGCTAAGGAATTATATATGAAATATTAATTTAGGAAATTTTGTCATTCTCACTAGCTTGCTACCTAAGGGTAGCATATATGGCCTTTTAAATTTTTTGTTTAATTTTTTCTTTTACTTTTTTATTAGTACATGTTTGCAACATGTAATGAATACGGTCATCATGGGGAGGTGTTCCATGTACATACTACATCTTAATCCTTTTAAATTCCACACTCCCTCTTTTTCTTTCCCTCTCCCTCCATCCTTAGATTTCTTTATCATGTATAAAATGTCTATCATCTTGTTTCCTCTAATCTTTTATTTTGCTCTTGTTTATCCTTTGGATTTTTCATATAAGAGAAACCATAAGTTACGCAACCTTCTGCAACTGATTTGATTCAGTAATTATGTTCTCAAGGTACATCTATTTTCCTAAATATGACTCAAATGTATCCTTCTTTATGGCTGAGTAGTACTCCATCGTATATGTATAGTACATTTTCCTTTTCCATTCATCTGCTGATGGATAGATACATCAGTCACTTCCGTGTTTTAACTTGTGAGGTGACCTGCTATAAACATGGGCATGCATGTATCACTGTAATATGCTGACTTCAGCTTTTGGGAAAGACACCCAAGAGAGATACAGCTGAGCTGAGTGGAATGTCTGTTGTTCATTTCCACAGAGGTTGTACACGTTTTCACTCCCACCGACAGCGCAGAAGTATCCTTTTGCACCATAGCTGTTGCATCATTTGTTGTCTTTGATGTAGTCATTCTTACTGGACTAAGGTGAAATCTCCATGTAGTTATAATTTCCATTTTCTTTTAATGGCCAAAAATGATGAACAATTTTTCATGTACTTATTGGCACTTAGTAGTGTCTGTTCATTTCAGTTGCCTGTTTTTTATTGAGTCTTTTATTTTTGGTGGTCTAATTTTTTTGGCGTTGTTATATATTCTAGGTATTAGTCCTCTGAGGAGTAAAAATTTCCCCATTCTGTAAGTTATCTCCTAACTCTGTTAACTGTTTCATTTGCTGTGCAAAAACTTTTAAATTTCCCATTTGTTGATTCTTTGTGTTATTCGTTTTGAATTGGGGTTCTGTTCAGAAAGCTTTCATCTATGCCTATGTCTTTTAAGAGTTCAGGCAGACTAAATGTTTTGGTGTTAGTATCTGGAAATTTTTCCAAAATAAGCCATATCTTAGGCCATAAAGTAAGTTTAAATAAATACAAATGTATTGAAATAATCCCCTGCATACTGTTGAATCATAGTGGAATGAAGCTAGAAACCAAAAGCATAAACAGACAAAAAGTGAAGAAAACTCCACAAACACAAAGAGCTTAATTAAACCATTACTGAATAGTTAGTATATCACAGAAGAAATATAAAAAAGTTCCTAGGATCAAATGACAAGTGAAGCAAAGCATGACAAAACCTATGGAACACAATGGAAACAGTTCTTAGAGAAAAGTTCATAGTTGTAAGTACACACAATCAAAGAATATAGCAATCCCAAAACAATAACCTAACAATGCATTTCAAGTTCTTGAAAAACAAGCCCAATCCAAATCTAAAGTTAAAAAGGGAAACAAATTATAAAAATCAGTGGAAAATAAAGAAATTGATACTAAAAATATAGTACAAAGGATCAGTGAATCAAAGAGTTGGTTCCTTGAAAGAATAAACAACACCAATAAACCATTAGCCTCACCCCCCCAAAAAGAAAAGAAAAAAAACTGGGTGAAATTAGAAATGAGAAAAATAAAAGCACAACCAATACCACTGAAATCCAGAGGACTATAAGAAATTACTTTTAAAACTTATATTCCAATAAACTAGAGAACCGAGAAGAAATGGACACTTATTAGACAATATTAATTATCAAAATTAAGGCAATAAAATATAAAAAGGCAGTAATATAAGTCCATCAACAAAGAAAAGTGAATCCAATGGATTCACCTCTAAATCCTGTAAGAGCTTCAGAGAAAATCTAATATTTCTTATACTCCAGTGAAATTTAGTGCAAACCCTGCTGGAAGCTAGTTGACCAAAACACCAGACAAGAACTTAACAACAACAAAAAAAGATAACTACAGGTCAATGTTTTTAATAAACATAGGTGCAAAAATCATCAAGATTCAGACAGAATGCTACAAATCATTACAAAGATCACACATCATGACCAGGGTAGCTTCATCTATGCAGACAAGTTTAATATATGGAAATAAATAAATGTAATATATTGTATAAACAGAATCAAGGACAAAGATCATATGATCATCTCAATAGACACAAAAGAAGTCTTTGACAAAAATTCAGTATCTTCATGAGAAACACTCTGAAGAAAATAGAGAAGGACCTTATCTAAACCCAATCTAATCATTTATGACAAACCAATTGTCAACATGTATTAAATGAGGAAAATTTGGAGGTTTTCTCTAAAATCGGGAAAAGGACAAGAGTGCTCACTATTACCACTCCTGCTTAATACAGTATGTAAAACTCTAGCCAGAGAAATCAGGCAAGAGAAATAGATAAAATGACACATATAGGAAAGGAAAGTCATATTCTCTTTATTCATAGATGACATCCTGATCCTTTACATAGAAGACCCCCCAGAAAATCCACCAAACGACTCCTGGAGCTAATAACTTCAACAACATAGCGGTATATACCAACACACACAAAATATATAGCATTCCTGTAAGTGGACAATAGATTCAACAAGAAGAAAATTAGAAAAGGTATCCCATTCATATTAGAGTTTTAAAAAAACTTACATACTTAGGAATTAACCTAACCATGGAAGTAGAAGAATTCTTAGAAAGAAATCTGTGGTGCTACAGAAAAGGACATTGGAGAAGACTTGAGAAAATGGAAAAAAACTTTCTCTGAGGAGAGCCAGAACCAGTTTTGTCACAATGTCCTGACTGCCAAAGCTTATGTACAGATTTAATGAAATCCTAATCAAAATACATCAAACATTCTTCAGAGAACTAGGACAGAAATCTTAAAATTCATATGGAACCAGAAGAGAAGGAAAATAGCAAAAGCGATCTTGGGCAACAAGAACAAAACAGACATCACAACTTCAAATTTTAATTTATTTTCTAAAGCTACAGTAATAAAAACATCATGGTACTGATCCCAAAACAGACATGCGGATCAATGGAACAAGATGAATGCTACAGAAACAACTCCAGGCACATTCAGCTCTCTGATCTTTGTCAAAGAGGCCAAAAAATCTTACCCAGGAGAAAAAAAAAAAAAGACTCTTCAACAAATGGTGCTGGAAAACTGGTTATCCACACTCCGAGTATTAAATCTAGATCCATGTCTCACCCTGTATTAAAATAAAATAAAAATATTGCCTTTTAAGTGAGTGCATCTGTTTTTGTGCATTTCTGGGGATGGAATATAGAGGGTTGATCTTTGAGTTTTTTTTACTCTATTTGGTGTTAATCTGTAAGTTTCAGTTGTTTGTGCTGTTTTGGGTGTGATGGATTATTTTATCTACATTGTAAAAATTAATTTTCATGTAGATGAGCAAAGTAATTATAATGTCATATTCCATAAGAGTTATCATTTTTTATTTTTATTTGGTTGTCTTTTCCCTCCTTAGCTAGCAAATTATCTGATTCATTTTTTATTTTCCTTATAGATTCATTTTAAAGGAGATAACAATGTTGTGTTTCTTAATTTAATATTCTCTACTTTTACTGTTTTTCAGTGTAATTATTTCTTTTTCCTTATTTCTCTTTAACTGCTTGGGTCAGTTATTCACCATACTTTTTTTTCCCATTTGTTAATATAATTTGTTTTTTCAACATTTTTAAAGCACTGCTCCATGTGTGTTCTATAGGCTTTTATAAGGAATATTTTGATCATTGATTTTTATGTATGCCCTATTGTTTTAACTCAAACTCAGATTTTGATATTCTATGGTTTTCCTAAAGATGAGAGAAGGCCTTCCCCTATGACATGTGTATTATTTGGGCATTTTACTACTACATTATGCTTTTCATTTAATCCTTGCAATGTAACTGAGAATTAGGCAGTTTTATCTACTTTTTTACAAATCGTAGGATGATTTAGTAGCAAGATACATGTTAAAATTAAATTTAAAATTAAAGCCGATAAAATGAAGTAATGACTTTCTTAACGAGTAAATGAAGAATGGCATTAGGTTAAGCACAAAGGAATAAAGTATTGGCAAAAGTTCCATTGACCACCCTTCTGGTAAAATGTGCACCCTTTAAAGGAATATGGAAAGGCCAGCCATACTGGCCTCTGAAACGGGGAGGTTCATGAGTTTTTCAGCCCAGAGTTGGAAACAGTGCCATTTTGCCTTAAAACTAAGATACTTCTTTACTAATTATATTTAATTTTCATTTCCCTGTATATTATCAGACCATAGCACAATTAAACTGGACATCAGTAGCATAAGAAACCCCAAGAACTCCAAAAACACATGGAAATTAAATAACACTCTCCTGAATAACCAGAGGATCATAGGGAAAATTAAGAAATTAGTTTCTATAATTCAATGATAATACCAATAAAACGTACAGGAATCTATGGGTCACAATGAAAGCAGCTTATGAGGTGAAATTCATAGCAGTGATTGCCTATACTAGGAAAACAGAGTGAGCTCAAATAAATAATCTGCTGCTGAACCTCAAGCTCCAAGAAAAAGAGCAAGACAAACCCAAAGTTTGTACTAGGGAAGAAATTATAAAGATCAGAGCAGAAATCAGTGCAATGGAGACTAAGAGAATGATACAAAAAAAAAAAAATCAATGAATCAAAGAGTTGGTTTTTTGAAATAATAAAAGCAATAAACCCTTATCCAAACTTATTTTAAAAAAGGAAAGAAAAGACTCAAATCCATTCAATTAGGAATAAAAAAAGGTGAAGTCACAACAGATCCAGCAGAAACCCAGAGGATTATCAATACCTAATTCGAGAACCTATATGCTACTAAAGTGGAAAACACAGAAGAAATGGACAGATTTCTAGATATATGTGAATTACCAAAGTTGAACAAAGAAAGTATAAAAATTCTAAACCCAATTACAATTAGTGAAATTGAAATGTAATTAAAAATTTTCCAACAACAACAGAAAAGCCCAGGTCCTCATGGCTTCACTGCTGAATTCTACAAGGCATTTAGTGAAAAACTATTGCCACTACCCTTTAAACTCTTCAATGAAACTGAAAGGGAAGTAATACTTCCATATTCATTCTTGGAAGCAAGTGTTACTTTGATTCCAAAAGCAGAGAAATAACCAAAACAGAGAACAACAAGCCAATCTATCTAATGAATGTAGATGCAAAAAATAAGATACTCAATAAGATACTGCCAAACAGAATACAGAGGGTCATCAAGAAGATCACACACCCTGACCAAGTTAGATTTATCCCAGAGATGCAAGGATGTTTCAACATACATAAATCAATAAATGTAATATACTGTATTAATAGAGTCAAGGACAAACCATATGATAATCTCAATAGATACAGAAGAAGCATTCAACAAAATCCAACACCCATTCATAATAAAAACCCTACATAAAATTGGAATAATGGTCTCTATTAAAACCTGATAAAGGCTGTCTATAAAAAGCAACAGCCAACATTATACTAAATGTTAAAAAAAATGAAAGCTTTCACACTAAAATCAGAAACAAGACAAGGATGTCTGCTCTCACCACTGCTGCTCAATATAGTTTTGGAAACATTAACTGCAGCAATTATACAAGAGAAAGAAAAGCAATAAATATAGGAAAGGAAGAAGGGAAACTCATTATTTGCTGATGACATGATACTCTACATAGAAGACCCAAAAAACTCTGCCAAAAAGACTTCTAGACTTAATTGACAGATTCAGTAGAGTAACAGGATACAAGGTCAACACTCAAAACTCGATAGCCTTCTTGTTCACAAAGAACAGACCCACTGAGAGAGCAATTAGGGAAACAATTCCTTTCACAATAGCATCCAAAAAATGAAATATCTAGGATTCTAATGAAGGAAGCAGAAGACCTCTACATTGAAAACAATAGCACTCCGAAAAAAGACTGAAGAAGATATAAGAAAATGGAAAGGCATCCCTTGTTCCTGGTAGGGAGAAACAATATAGTGAAAATGGACATACTACCAAAGCTGCTATACAGATTTACTGCAGCTGAAATCTGTGAGTTCTCATTGAAATGACAACAATATATTTTACAGAAGTAAAGAAAACAATCCAAAAATTCATTTGGAATCAGAAGAGACCGAGAATAGCAAAAGCAATATTAGGCAACAGAAACATGACAGGGAATATCACAATCTCCAACTTGAAACTATAGTACAAAGCCACTGTGATAAAAAACGGCATGCCACTGGCAAAGAAACAGACCTGAGGATTAGGGGCATAGACTAAAAGATGAGGAACAAGAAGATCCAGATATACTTAGCCACTTCATCGTTGACAAAGAATCCAACCATCTTCACTGGAGGAAAGATAGCCTCTTCAATACATGGTGTTGGAAAAACTGGATTTCAACTTGCCAAAGATTAAAACTAGACCCATATCTTTCACCATGCACTAAACTAAAATTGAAGTGGATTAAAAATCTAAATATTAAAACAGAAACACTGTACTTGCTGGAAGATAAGTTAGTTAGAAGTCTTGACGTTGACCTGGAAAAAGACTTTATGAACAAAACCTCAGTTGTCCATGAACTAGCATGAAGAATCAATAACTGGGATCTCATTTTATTAAAAAGCTTCTTCATAGCCAGGGATTTGGCTCAGTGGTGTCACCACCTGCCTTTCAAAGCTTCTTCATTTTAAGAGAAATTACCAACAGAGCTAAGAGACAACCTACAATGTGGGAAAAAGATTTTTATCAGCAATTCCTCAGGCAATGGACTGCTATCTAGAATATATAAAGAGCTTAAATCGGACTCCCCAAATATAAAGACCCAATTCAAAAATGGGCATCTAAAATGAACATTTATCTGACAAGGAAGTAAAAGCAACAAATAAACATATTTAAAAATGTTCAACATCACTGGTTATTTGAGAGATGCAAATGAAAACAACACTGAGATTCCACCTCACCCCACAAAGAATGGCTGCTATCAAGAAATCAACCAATAACAAATGTTGGCAGGGTTGTAGGGAGAAAGGAACCCTTCTCCACTGTTGGTGGGAGTGCAGACTGGTGCAACCACTATGGAAATCAATATGGAGATACCTCAAAAAACTAGGATTAGAGGTTCCATTTGACCCAGCTTTACCCCTCCTGGGTATCTTCCCCCCCAAAATTGAAAGAATCATACCACAGTGATACATGCTCACCCATGTTTTTAGTGGCACAGTTTGTAATAGCTAAAGCTTGGAAACAGCTCAAGTGCCCATCAACTGGAGACTAGAAAGTTGTTCTTTTTTTTTTTTAACCAAATGGAGTACTACTCAGCCATAAAGAATGTGAAAGTAGAGACATTTATAGCTAAATGGATGCACATTGAGGCCATACTCAAGTGAAGTAAATAGGAAATGTGTAAATTCCAAATAGATTCTCTGGTGTGAGAAACAATATGTAAGGATAAAAATGTATAATTCATAATGTGAAATAGAAAAGGTAGGGGAAGTGGGAGGGGTAGGGGAAAGGAAAGAAGGGAAAGGAAAAAATGCAAGAAAAGGAAAAAAGGAAACGATGTTTTTATAAATAGGAAGTGGTAGAGGGGGTTAAGGGAGGGCAGAGGAATGGGGAAAAAAATAAACAAGATATATCATGTAAAGGTGCAAGTTCCCGGTGATTAATGTAACTGTTGTATAGCTGAAATGTTCCAGTAAACTTAATGAAAAAAAAGTTGTTAGGTCATTATGAGATGGAATCTGACCTTAAATAATACTATTTCAGTATATTGTCCTAGTAATCTGTTAAAGGGGGTATTATTTATGGTTTGTATGATTTACAAAATGAGTAACAATTTGAAACTGCAAACGCAATCTCATCTATAACTGAGGAATGCCCCCGTCTTTTTTCCAGTATTTTTTTTTTTGTTTTGGGAAACACACATGTAAGATTTACCAAATTATTTTTAAATATAATGTTAAGTGGTGTAGCATCACACTTATCATTGCCCATAATTCTTGTTTTGTAAAATTTAAACTCTATGCATTATATAACAGCTGCCCATTTTCTCTTTCCAGCTATTTTCTTTACTCCTCACAAACCAGTTAAGCTTGAATTATTTTTTGAGATGCTCAAAATGTATAGATATTCTACCATTATGTATTTCTAACAATGTAGAACCTGATTCTCTAGCAAGTGTTCTGCAGTACTCCACTGTAACTGTTGTGACTAAGTAGTTCTTTGGGTTCTAAAACACACCACCCTGTCTTAAACAAAAGGTAGAAACATGAAAACTAAAGCTGCCTCATGACAGACCATTTGAAATGAAAATCTAAAGTACCAAACTTTTCAAATGGCTGTTACATTCACACAAGAATCTTAAAATTTGCAAAAGAATTCTGACTGGGAAGAGACCTTCTTAACTTTCAAGTTATCGGAAAACAACTCTAGCATTGGTTGTAAATTACAATCCCAAGTAAATCTGCTTGGTAATAACCTCGCAGACTGTACAAATGAGAGAACTGTTACAAATAAATTTATTTCATTTAAGTCACCTAGAGACTTGTCTCTTGCATTGCTATTATCTAAGAGTTAATATATCCTAATTATGTAAGTCTGGTTGACAAGGTTTGTCAATGTTCTGTCATAAAAGATGTAAAAACTTCTTACATTTGGAAATAAAAGCTACCTTCCTTTGAAAGTAGAGAGCATCCAGTTTTTATAGTGGGGTGGCATTTTCTAAGGCAGCAAAATTACCCAACTTGATTCCACTATAACCTATATGATAGTTATCCTCAGTGAAAATGATAAAGTTCAACTGTCACATACTAGGTCATAAAGCAAGGTCGTATGCTTGGTGAAACTCACAGATGAGTCAACTTGGATTATATGCATGTAATATATCTTTATTGAAAGCACAGTTATTTTTTTTTGTTAAGACACTTTTGAAGGAATCATTTATGTCTACCACTTCTTAGTAAAATTTATATTTATTATTTCGAAATATGTTATTTTTACAGAATTATGTTACTGGGCATGGGCACTTAAGCTTTATTCAGGGAAGACTATGACATTGAATTCAGCAGACTACTTAGAGTTATGTATGAACCCTGTCAGGGTGTGGTTTGTGTAAGAATAAAATACTAACAGAAATCTTGTTCATAAAATATATCGTCAGAGGATGGGATGTGAGTATGTTTCTTACTCTAGAAGCGGGTTGCTGTGAGAAATAATCAGTGAATTGCTCCTGTTGTTACTTAAGTATATTCCTCTCTTCCTAAGAAACACTTATGTTTGTTCTCAGGCATTCGTAAAAACAAAACAAAACAAAAAACAAAAACAAACCTTTGACAGTATTAAAGGATCAGCATTAAGAGTTTACTAAAATTTATAGCATTAGTTCTATTTTTTCTTTCAAAATATCACAGATTTCCTAACAACATTTAAATTGCTCATATTGTATGATTCTGTTGAATATATTTGATTATTCTATAGTAAAATAATATGAGTTGTGGAAAGGAAATTGACTCACAATAAGGTTTGTATTTGTATGAACATAGGAGTAATTATAAATATATAGAAATCCTGATTATCATCCGTATAGTAGCTCTTCTACAAACATGAACGAAACAGGCTATGAAAGCAGAGGCACTTCCTACATCACTCTCTCTTTTAAAAACATCTGTTCCCAACCTGTTCCTCGAGAACCACAGCATTTCAGGTCACTTAGTCATTGTGAATGCCTCCAGTAACACTGATTTCACTTTCTAAGTATTACTATCCTCCAACATCTTCCTGCCATCATTATGTTGCTCTGGGAAACTCGTCTCTCTCCGTTTAAAGCAAGAGAAAAGCTTCGTCCTAGTCAACCTACTTCCATTTATTTTCTCCCCGGTCCATTTTCCACCAGCTCTTGTAACCCCTCTGTTTTTAGTCCTCAGTGGGATGGAAATGAATATGAATGTCAAGCTGATGTCCGTGTTAGAACCTGGGAGACCAAAAGGCCTCCCCATGTCTGACTTCCTGTCCACAGTCTCGGTGTGCCAGCCTCTTAAAATCCATTGTTCCGGTCATTAAGGTTTCCACACTAGGGGCCTTGCTCAGACTTGCTTCCTAGAACGTTTCTTTCTCTCTTCCTCTTTAGTTGATACCAGGAGGAGGAAGTTGAGCCATTTTTCAGATCTCAGGGTCTTTGCTGACTTTCCTGGCAAATATATACTCTTGTCATTTTCCTTTCTACCATGAATGAAAATAACAATTTCACATTTGGGTAATTACTTGCTTAATAACTATGTCTATCGTTAGACTCTAGTTCCATGCGGGCAGATTTGTAATTAGCTCATTATTTATTACTCGTCTTAGCATGGTGTCTGCCACCTAAATAAATACCAATTGAGTAAATGATTATATAAAGAAAAGAGTGAGGACGAGATTATACAAAGTTTAAGACAAGGAGATTTTGGAGACAAAGATATGTTGGAATGTAGGTCAGCCAAAGTAGAAGTTGAAGTTTAGTTTTGTTCCTCTGATGGCAGATCTTATGCAAAGTAATTATAAACCCAGCCTTACAATAACAACGAAGCAGAGCAAGTTTCATGTTGCACGTTTACTATTTCTCATGAATTGTACTATGAGCATAACACAGTGTGTTAAATTCAAGCCACAATTTTAAAAAGCACCTACAGTCTACCAAGATGTCAACATTCCCAGTTTCTGTGACATCTTTATCTCCAGTGGACAAAGATAGCTGTAGAGAAAGAAATTTTTGCTGCAGCAGAAAAGACATCAATTTGAATAAGTATGTGAGGGTAACATTCTGAGATGCAGACAGATGGAAACTTCTTGATTTTTCCAAAGATCCCATATGGCAGGAGGATTTGATTTTTTTTTTTTTTTTGAACAGTCAGCCTGTTTTTTTTTTTTAATCCTTGAGGTTAAAATTTCTAAGTCTAAGAGAATCCCTGTGACAATGAAATCAGAAGAGAACTCCTGCCATAGTTGTTTTGATAGGACCAAAGAGGCTGCAAGGCCTCGCCTTCCTTTTCCTTTTCCCTCACAATAGGGAAGAAAATGTTTGAGCCAGCTGTCTCATCATGCAATGTTCATGAAAGCACGTTGAGTTGATAGACACACCGTAGACCCTCTGACCATTGAGGAGCTGTTTTGACTACTTCAATTTTTCTTTACCGCTTACCTTGTGCAAAAAAGGATCAAATTTGCAGTTAACTTCTTTCTTGGAAATGGCTATGTTTTTATCACTTTATGATCTTATTTAAATTGACACTTTCAGTTTTCAAGTCCCAGATGCTATAAAATTTCCAAGGTTCTATTTAAGGGAACACTTCTTATCTGTTTTAGTGAAATATATGGGGAAGCCACCTGGGTACAACCCTTTGGAGGACTCTGAAGAGCTGTCCAGCACATGCCTCATAATTGTCCTATAAATGGGACATTATTTCCATTCTTACATCTTTCATAGTTTCATGGTTGTTTCTGAGACTTTAAGTACCTCCTACTTCACGTTTGCACCTGTCCACTGTGTAGCTAGCTACATTAAGTCGGAGAAAGAAAGCAGAATAGCAAACAACTGCAACTGCTTGAGATGCAATGTTGTCCTCTTGTGCAACTGTCTGCCTGCAGTCTTCTGATCACCTGCCCTGCAGATGTGGGCCAAAGGGACATGTAGCCCAGTGACACCAGCATCTCATCTGCCTTGCTTCTGTCCCTTCAGATTCCTGCCCTAGTGTCTTCTCAGTCTCAAAGCTATACCACATCAGCTCATATGGGGAAATTAGGAATGAGGACAGTCTGCACCTGCATTTGAAGCTGAGGTCACTCCAGCTTTCCCCAAGCAACTTCAACTTTTGAGATTTTTTTTTGGTACTGGGAATCGAACTTGGGTTCTTGTGCTTGCAAGGCAGGCCACTGAACTGCTGAGCTAAATCCCCGGCAATTTTTGAGATTTTTAAATGTATTAAACATATTTCATACTGGATGAGAGACTAAAGATGATATTAATATTGTTTCTATGCTAAATAGACTAAGAAAAGAATATTTGTTATATTCCCTATGTGTGATATTTGTAATACCTAGTCGTGAAGTATAAATCTATATATTAAAAGTACTTCATTCTTATTTCTGAGAGCTTAGAATAAAACTAGAAGCATAACAAAAAAAATTACCCTCTGTCTGATTACTCAGTGTAATTACAATAAAAGTGTTTTGTATGCTTCTAAACTATTTTTCTGACTGCATGACTCTTTGCTCAGTGTTGTTTCAGTGTGCAAACAAAAGTTGTGCATGAGAATTCTATGAATCTAATTTGTAATTATTCTTTGTGCACCCCTTTTGTTTTATTTCTGCTTTGCTATTTTTGTGAGATAAGCACAGACCTAAAATAGGGTTATTCCTGGATTTCCTCAGCCATCTCCCACTGTACTTTCTGTGTCTTTAACATTCAATGTGTTAAGCTCATGTTAAAACAATATTGGAAACCATGACATTAAAGGAGACCAAGAAAAATCAGGTTACAAGAACAGAGTCAAGGAGATGGGAGAGAATATAAAAGGAGAAGCAGGGAGACTGGAAGAAAGTACAAAGAATGGAATATGTTAATACTTGGCATTAGCCAGAGGGGCTGTTCAGAGAGGCGAGCTTGAGTCTAGAGTGACTAATGCTTTTCCTCATCGTAAAAGTGCCTCGTATAGATACAAGCAGTGGATGAAACTACATTACTCACAAGGCAAAATACATTTTGAACACAATTCCACAGGCCAAGAAGGCAGGGTTTTTAAAAAAGAACTAGATTTGTTGCAGCCTCTGGGAAAAACAGGAATCTTTATTCACTGCGTAAGAGCAAATGCTTCCTGAAGTCTTTTGAATTTTATTCTCTTAGGCTTAAGAGAAAATTAAAAAAAAATGCATTTTTGAAAAATAGTAGTAAAAGATAACTCAGAAGTTATATATGTGTGTGTACATATATTTGGCTATGTATATATGCAAATAATTTTATTTATATTTGGCTTTTAATATAATACATTTATCATTCAAGCTTATTGGCGGGATAAGGGATTGTCTTGGAAACATTAATGCTTATAATTACACAGTAGAATCATGGTTTTTTTTGTGTGTGTGTGTTAATCTACATAGCTCAATGTTCTTTTAAGAGATTTTGTAAAATCTGTATCACTAAATGCAGAACATGATGTGCTTCAGAAACAAAATTTATTTTGTCACTATTTATATTTTTAAAATTTTATCACTGCCATCTCCATTGGTTACTGTGGAACAAAAATTTGACTGTGGTAAGAAAAATTCATAGTTTGTCCTTCATAAGCAATGCCAACAGTTTTCTTTTAACAATTATTTTACAATTGCTTGGTGAATTCTAGTGAGATCAGCTTATATTCTAAGTATTCTAACCTAGAATCTCATCTCTTCTTGGAGAAGAATGGCCAATATGAATCATTTTCTGATGGATAATTACTAATGCAAAATTTCTTTCCAAAAATAACAAAATGCTGTGTGCATCCTGCCAAAATGTACTGGATTTACCCATGATTTGTACAATTAATCTTTCTTCTAGCTAATAAAGGAAGGCTGGCTGTTTAGCTAAAGCCAATGCACAAAGCGACAGACTGATGCCCTTCAAGAATCCCCAGGCTGTGAAACAGGACAAAAGGGACTCCTTGACTCCATTCCCAATGACTTTGCCTTTGTCGAATATACCTAAATTTTGCTGCCTCCCCTGGTTGGTCTGAGCCCTTTAAAATTTTTTTCTTTCTTTCATACCCAGGAACATGCATACTTGCTGTATAGGTTTTCCTAAGTAGAGAAAAGCATATGCAATTTAATGGACTACGAATGACCAAGAATGAGAGGTTGCAGCACGTGCCTATGAATAATCGCATAAGAGGCAATTTATGACCATTACTGTTTCTGTAGCAATCACTACAAGAGACAGTGCAGTGTCACTGAAGAAAGAGTAGATTTCGTGTTTGCCAAACTGGGGTTGATATTCTAATTTTCACATTTTCTTGTGTGAACTTTGCCAAATTCCTTAATTCCCAGACCTCATTGGTGACACAGAGTTAAAAATATTCAGATTTTTGTAATGCTATAATGATTAAATGAGTTAGGTTAGGTGGTGCCTCTCATGCATAGTAAATTCTCAAGCAAGGATACTTTTTGTCTGGATTGAGCGTTGAACCGTGTGCCTTTGGACTGAGCTGCATTCCCAGCTCTTATTATATGTTGAGTACAAGACAGTGTCTCCCTAAGTTAAGTTACCCCAGCTGTGTTGGAACATGGGATCCTGTTTCAGCCTCCCAGAGTGCTGGGCTTTCAGGTATGTGTCATCACACTCGGTTCTGAATGAACCCTGACACCTCACAGTTATTAACAGTTGCTTTGCCATCCTATAGATAAACCTCACATACCTGCTATGCACTTTGCCTCTTCTGGAAATTAGCTAAAACATTTAAAATTGATTAGTCATTTTTTTCTTCTGCTGAGAATAGAAGCTGAAGAATATCTCTTCGTACAAAGATTATCAGGCTCTGTGCCCTGTGACTGCCCTTCTGGCCGTCATTTGATTGGCCTACAACCAGATGACTGTTCCTCTGTGTTTGTGTGGGAATACACCGCGAGCACGAGAAAGACTTAGCGCTCTTTGGGGAACTGTAAATGTGATTTACACAGGTATAGTTCCTTTTCTTAACTCTTTCCCAGTACAGCTTCGTCGTAATCCTCATTACTTACCTTACATGACTATGTCCCTCTTCATGCAACCAGCATCACAATGCCTACAACACAGATCTCCCTTTCATTTTTACAATAATATTGTATCTAAGTGCAATTATCAGTGATAGACAATTTTTTCCTAAAAGAGTCAAGTATTAAAACTACTATCCACTTTATTTCTAAAGAACGGAGCTACACCACCAAGAAGCCCCCAGAAGCACCAAAACTAGCACATGAAGGATAACACTATACACTGGTTAATTTCCCTATACAATTACTATTTAGGTAGCTAGTACTTGTTTATTGTAAGGTAATTGGAGAGAAAGTTATGGATCGGTTTAGTTGTGAAGAGTAATGTTTGCAAAATTAAGTACAAAGCTGCTAAGAGGAAGTTTTAGTCATAATCACTTTCAAATAGCCACTTTGGTAGATTACTTAATTCATGATTATTAATTACATTGAAGATGAAAAGCATTATGTAAATATCAAGGCATCATCTAATGTGCCTCAAAGAATTTAATTTACGTGTAAAGTGACAATTACCATATTCTAATTAAATAGTAGGAGAGGAGAAAGGACTGATGCTTTGATGACATGTGCAGTTCTTGATAACTGGAATTGAATTCTAAGTAAGTAGGTTTTAGGCAACCTCTCCGTTTTTTTGTGATCATTGGCTGACATTTTCTTTGAGTAGAAATTAAAAATTTTAAGATCAGAGTGTTGGAATTTTCTGTGGCACTCTACAGATTTTGTTAATTGACTTTAACTAATTGTCTTTTGTAACTCTGAAGTTACAGACTTGAAGTTAATCCTTGTTTTCTTTAGCTCTCAACACCACAGATGATGTGTTCATATGCACATGAGTAGTTACTATTACTTTCTCCTAGTAAAATTATTATAATCATTTATCTGTCTTTATGGGTAAATGTGTGCATATAGATATAAATATGCAAAGTAATACTTTAAAGTGGGATATGAAAGGTTGTATTTGTTATCTTTTCCTTAATGATAGATTTAGAAAAAACTTGCGCAGTGAATTGCAGATAAATCACCAGTTGATAATTATCTGTGTCACAGCCCTATTTGAGAATCAACTTAGAATGAAGTAGACCTGTATTAAAACGAAGCCTTCATATTTATTTCTATGTCCTCAGTTGATAATATTTGATTCTCAGCTTCTGTGGATAGTCAGGGTCTTAGAATTCACTCGTTCACTCACTCATTCAACAAACTTTTACTGAAATCCTCTTATGGGTGCTGGACATTCTGCTAAATTTCTAACACAAATACATTGATGTCTCATCCTAACTATAAAAATTGATCAGGGAAGGCAGTACATAAAGAGGTCAACTGAATGGATTCACCAAGTTGTAAAATAATACATTATTTCTGGAGTTTGATGGAAAGTAGATGAAATGTACCTAAACCTGGGACAAAATGGAGAAGGCTTCTGGGCGGGTATTTACCAAATAGAGCGTCCGAGGCTAAGCTATTGGCTAAGGGAAGCGGGAGGCGTTGTGGCGATTGTATTCCAGAGCAATGGGGCAGTTCCACAGAAGATGAAGAGAGGACAGAGCGCTAAGGCTGACATGTTGTAATGGTACAGATGTAAGAAAATGACTGTGTGGGGACGAGGTCTGAGGGAGGCACGGGCCTCGTCGGATTGGACCTGGCAGGCAAAGCAAAGGAGTGTGAGCATCATCAGGTGCGCTAGGAGGAGCCAAGGGCCTTTCAGCTTTAGGAGCAACTAGGACCTCATGTTCTCTGTACAAGAGCTTTTATTTTATATTATTTTTGCTTCTTTTTTCAGATATGGAAATGAATTTATGCCCCGTGGGCTGTATTAACTTGACAGACACTAAACGCTTATGAAAAGAAGCTGCTTGCTTTATTTCCAGACGAATTTTGTATTTATGATACACTATTACCCCATTAAGTGAAGCAAGCATGCACATTACTTACACATTACCTAACGCTTAACTGGAATTTTAACACACAAGGCAGTGGCTCTCCCAATTAAGACTGAAAAAACTTCCAAAATCTGAGTGATAGTTGGAATGAGGGTTAATTTCCTTCTCAGTTCATCTGGCCATTCCACATCCTGAACTTAATGTGTAGGCATCCTAGATCGTTAGGAAGCTAATTAGCGTTGGAATTTTCCTCTTATGCTAAGGACTTTTCTGGTTAAATAATTCTAAAAGTTAACTACAGTTTTCTAATTCCTGGGGGTGAGTGAGGAAATAGCATAATGAAAATCAGCTTCCATGTTCTAGGAAGGCCTTTTTCTGTAAAACTGATGTTAATAATGCAAGATAGACTCATCATCAGGCTTTGCAGTAGAATCGACAGTCTCAACTCTACAGCTGAAGTTTGCCATCAGTTTGTTTGATAAATATTAGTTCTTACATGTGTCCCTGTGTGCACGGGTGATGTAATGGAACATGGCGAGGTTATTAGGTTGACATCCAGGAGACGATGCTGGACAGCACTTACGAAATGAGCATGCTGTATGTTACTTTGAGGAGAGCTGAAAAGTAACTTTATGTGTAGACTTGAGTATGTGATTCCTCATGAGATATATAGCCTGCAGGGCTTAAATTCACTTCCATATCTGGAAAATAAAGAACACTAAGTATCAATTAATTTATGTAGCAGGCAACTTATTGAGACAAATTTGTGAGTGTGGGAAGGTGCGATTTTTTTGTTTGTTCATTTGGAGGAAGGCTATGACTCTCCAACTTCAAAAATTCTTTTCTTCCTCTTTGTCTCAGGAGCACTTACAGAGTGAAAGCATTGACTGCCAACTACGGTAGGATGATCACACAGCTAGGTTTTCCTGGGACAATATGAACGTAGTAGCTGTTGTCAATGTCCTGTCCGTAGCTTCTCAGGTCTTTTTTCAGCTCTGTGCTGAGCAGCTCCCAGTGTGACTTCCATCCCAACTGCCATGCCTTGCATTTCTTGGTAGGACGACCACCCTCAAAAACCTGCAGCGTGCTTTTGCTAAGTGTGCAGAGATCTGGGAGGGCCTTGAAATTTCCACTCTTCTAGAGCTTCACTTACCTGATAACTAAGGGCTCAGAAGTTTAAATATATCAGCTGTCTAGTCCCCCAGCCTCTTAGGTGTGACTCGCAATTCCTCCAGCAGTCTTTTGAGTAGGCGGTAGGGTTGGCAGATTTAGCAAATATAAATACAAGACATCCAGAGGGAATTCTTTATTAGTATGAGTGTGTTCATGTTCACAATATGAAAGTAAACATTTTTAGTTGCTAATCAAATTTAACTGGATGTCCTATCTCTCACCTGCTAACTATATTCTACCTTGAGATTTCGTTGGATGGGGCATTCTTGTTTGGCCTATGTTTCCCTACAGTTTTGGTTTTCCCACTTCTCTACCAGGTCTTCCTTGGAAGACAGCTACCTAAGTTTCTTTTGTGAAAAGTAGGGTCTTTGTCTCTAAGTAGGATCCGTGCTATATTTTTTGCCTTTTTTTTTCTTATGCCCAGGCATCTTTTTTATCTTTATTAAATTTATTGGTACATTTTAGGGATGCAGTACAGTTGCACTCATCATTGGGATTTTGTGCCTTTACATGACAGGTCTTGGTTCTCATTTTTTCCCCATTCCCCTGCCTGCCCTTCAGCCCCTCCACCCTTCCCTGTTTACAAAGACTTTGTTTCCATGTTTTTCCTTTTCACATATTTTTCCCTTTTCCCTTTCTCCTACCCCTCCCACTTCCTATACTCTTTTAGACTTTTCTTCCTTTTATACAATATCAATTATAGATTTTGATCTTTATTTACACTTTTACTTTTTCACACCAGAGCAACTATTAGGTATTTACATGTGTAACTTATTAATTTCACTTAAGAGTATGGCCTTGGTGTGCATCCACTTAGCTATAATTGGCTCTAGTTTCTCATTCTTTATGGCTGAGTAGTACTCCATTTTATTTTAAAAAATCACACATCTTCTTTCTGTGGTTTCCAGTTGATGGCCTTCTTAAGTTATGAACAACTCCTCCCTCAAAATGTTCAGTGTGAATGACAAACACAGAGTTGCTTAAGCTATGATAAAAACATAACTTACTGAGGACATTATGCTGTGTTTCTAGGAAATGTACAAAAGATGATAAACTAGGGAGAGAGGTAGGAAAATGGAAGCATCGTGATAGAGAAAAGGTTTTACAACAAATGGATATAGTCTCAGGTCTGTTTTCCAAAACAAGAAGCAATGAGTCATATCCTAGTGATAACTGAAGATTAGGTAGCTATGGAGACAGAAAGCTTTGACATGGTACATGAGGTTCCATCCTTGTCAAAGTCTCTTATGCCTAAATACATAGTAGAAAATGCAGCAGAAGAGCCATACTGCAGGGACTATGGAACGTGGACCATGTTCACATTAGTTCTAAGGCTGAGGCCCTCACAAAGCTCTGATCTGGGTGTTGCTTAGACTTAATAATACTCAAGATTAAATTTCAAAACCCTAAGGAGCAAAAAAAATCACATTTAATCTGATTTAAATAATAAAGTCATATGACCATTTTTTTTTTTTTGCTACATCCAAGGTTGTGGCTACAAATATGACTTTTTACAGAATCGTATAATGAAGCCAGGATTTATTAGTTTCCTCTTTTAGTTCATTTAAGTACTAAAAATAACCAACAAAGAAGTTTTGTATTTTTTAGACATTAAAATGTTCTAGAATTAAAATCTAAATACTCTATAGGATTATTTTGATATTAAAGTGATCTATGCAGTGCAGTTCTCAAATATTTCAGGAGCAGAAGTACACACGCAGCATATGCATATATATTTCAGATTTCAAATTAAGTCACCATGGCATTGTGGATTTATAAGTCCAAAGCTGCCCACGAAGCTGACGTCAAAATTATATGCACCTTTATTTTACAGATATGTACATTAGGCCATGTGAATTGAGATGATCTTAAACATATATAAGACCAAAGAGTATATTTTCTATTGCTTTACAAAATGAACTGTGTTAATCCCTTTCCTTGGCTGCATTAGCATAACATGATCCCAACTTTTAAATCCACTTAATTTTCCATCATTAGTACTTCCTCAGTGAGGGACTGAAATTTAAAAATGAGGAGACAGGATGAATCGCCTCTATTCCAAGGTCAGGCATAAGACCCTCAAAGCTAATGGAAAACATCCTTCTCAGCCCCTGTGAATGAGCCCTACCTCCATAAGGAACTGCTGAGATCAGCCTAGAAACCATCTTGAATGTCAAGGGACATGCTCTTCATTTGCGGGGTTTGATTGTTCATATAAATATTTAATGAAAATATTATTAGACTATTCAGCCGAGTGAAATAAACTGATGGCACAAGTAGCTGAAGAAGCTTACTTAATATTCACCAAATGAGGTGGCGCAATAATTTATTTTGCATATTATATAAGTCTTTTGAGAGGTTTTATACTTTGAAACTTTTTAGCACTATTTAAAAGGTGTCATTACTGCCACGAGTATGAGGTTTTAATGTATTTTTATGGCTAATAAAAATATAGCACACATTTTATAGGGAGAGAGAAGACTGTCATGCACATTATACCTGATGTTAGTACAGTAACTCTGATTCTGAAGGTTGACTTACCTTTAATATAGTTTCGCTGAGTCTTACCATAAAGGTTAACTTTAGACTATGTAAAATTACACAGTAGGCTGCTCAAGAGTAGAGTTTAAGTGATTAAACAGATAAGGTAAAAAGCTTGTAACTGGTATGTGAGCTTTGAATTTTCAGAAAAATTGAGTCATTGATTCTGAATCATACATATTTTTAAACATTATTCTAATGTTTAATCTGAAGGAAAATCTGAAAACAGGCTTGAAAGAACTGTCACCACTTTATATGTTGATATGTAGAATTTCTCAAATTATCTAAATATTATACATGTTGTGAAGAGGTTATTCATGGGTCATGTACATACATACAGGACAGTAAACTGCATAAAGAAACAATGTTCCGAAAATGTTTCTTTGGAAAGTGAGGAACACAAAAGTTGTACTAACTTTTATAGAATATTAGTAAAAACACTTAAGGTAGCGCTAGAGAACAAAAGTATGTGTGTCTATGTATATTTACATAGTTGTGTGCTTTTGGTATTTTCACATTATACTCAAATTATGAAAGGAACGAATCTCTCACATTATTTCTTTTTTCATCGTTAATTATGTTTATTGGTACAATTTAGACAATGATCACATTCATCATATGGAATTTTTACCTGTGCATGATATTTCTTGATTCTTATTTTATTCCCATTTTCCTCCCCTCCCCTCACTTCTACCCCTCTTGTTTCCATTTTATGTTTCTTTTCTCAGTTTTTGTTTCTTTCTATCCTTCCTTTGACCCTCCCTCTTCCCTTGTGGGCTTCCCATTTGAACATTTTCTTCCTACTTCACAATATCAATTATGCATTTTGGTCCTTGTTTACACTTTCAGTTTCTCGGGTTGAGGCAAAACAAATGTTTGATAAAACTGCTTCCTTTTGCGGTGTTCGTTGAGAAACTATGACAATGAATCCAGGTACAGAAAAAAGTTGAGGAACAGTACTGAATGGACAAAAATGGTTGAATATAATTTAACATTTATCTTTCACAGACTTCAGCAGTATGTGGTATAATTAAGCTATGGACTTGGGTGTGGACAGAATTGCAGGGATACATTTCAAAGATGTATCTGTCCTTGATGCATCTGTCTGAATTCTTCCAGAAAGAGTAGAGAGGATTGATGAATCAGACAAACCCATTAAATAGAGTTAGAATCGAAAAAAAAAAATTCTCTGTGAACTTCTCACAAAGTCAGTACAAGCTGCAGAGGTTAATTTTGAGATATAAAAAGACAGTGAAAAATACAGGGGGTGAATAAGTTGTGCTTATCTTTGAAGGGTCTGATTTTATGCAGGACTTTTGTTGTTTTGTTGTATTGTTTTACTATCTCCTTTAATTTTACCTTCTTGAAAAAACTTAATCTTAGGGTAAGGAGAATCTAAGAAATGAGTGCATTTTTCACATTTGGAGAAAAGTTGTTAAAACTCAATTTGAAGGCACTGCAGAGCTTTCAAGGCAGTCAAGATTCATGGGGTGGGGATCTGGGAACAAAAGAAGTACAGACCAAAGTGAGAAGCCTCCTCTTTGAGACTGCTGATTTCCAAAACGTGAGGTTGAGGGTATAAGCAGAGTGCTGACAGCTTACAAGACTTGGAAGGAAAAAATTGGTTTTCAGGGAGCATCAAGGAAGAACGGTCCTGGTATATCCCTGTGCACACTGAGTAAGGACAAACGTGATTCAGACTGGGTGGCATTTAAAGACAATTTACCTCTGGGCTTCTCCATCCTCAAATTGTATCAAAGTGGTTTACCTTGTGTGTGCCACTGCTCTCTTGCTAATGACAAGTGTTAATCTTTTCTCTGGGAATAAAATGCCATTCTAGGCTTCAACTTATTTATTATGCAAATCAACAATAAATATAGAAAGAGATAAACATTTAAAAGTCATAACAAGATTAGAGAAGACAATGAAAAAGGATCCATGGGGAGTGCATTGAATGAAATTACAGTCACAGACTACACAATCATTCTTCTCAAAATATTTAAGGAAATAAAGGTCAGAGTTAGAATTTTAGATAAGAATATAAATAAATTAAGCTTATGTGTTTGATTTATTTCACTTAACATTATGGTCTTAATTATGCTACAATATACATGAGTATGAATGTAATTTAATGTCTTTAAATCTTTTGAGAAAATATCTAGAAGGGGAATAGCTGGGTCAAAAGGAATTTGAAGTTTCAGCTTTTCGAGAAATCTCTGTACTGACTCCCAAAGTCGTTGCACTAGGTTACATTCCACCAACAGTGTGGAAGGGTTCCTTTTTCCCCACAGCCTCTCCAGCATTTGTTATTATTTGATCTCTTAAACTCTTAATAACTGCCGTTCTTTATGGGGTAAGATGAAATCTCAATTTGCATTTCTCTAACGGCCAAATTGAGCATACATTCTTCTATTTATTAGTAATTTGTATTGCTTCTTCTGCGGAGTGTCTATTCATTTCTCTTGTCCATTTTTTATTAGATCTTTTATTTTATAAGGTCTATTTTTTCAGTTCTTTATATATTAGTCCTTTAGATGTGCATCCTCTGTCTGAAGAATGGCTGGTAATTTTCTCCCATTTCTGTAGGTTCTCTGTTGGTTGCTTCTTTGGCTGTACAGAAGCTGTTTCTTTTGATATAATGCCATTCGTTGCTTCTTGGAATTGTTTTCTGTTCAGTGGGAGTTCTATTCAGAAAGTCCTTCACTATGCCTCTGACTTCTAGGCTCGTTTTGTCTTCTAGTAGCTTAAGTGCTCGTACTTTAAGATTTTAATTTTTGATTCATTTGAATTTCAGTTTAGTGCATGGTGAGAAATACGAAGTTGGATTCAGTCTTCTCTATGTGGAGAGCCAGTTTTCCCAACACCATTTATTTAAGAGGCTATCTCTCCTCCAGTGTATGTTTTTGGAATTTTTGTCAAAGATCATATAGTTGAATGTGCATGAGGTTATTTCTACATCCTGTATGCTGTTCTATTGAGCTTCATGTCTGTTTTTTGCGAGTGATTTTTAAAAAAATTTTTTATCGCAGTAGCTGTGTAATATAACTTCAGGTCTGAGATTGACACCTTCTGCTTTGCTATTCTTACCAGGATTATTTTTGGTATTATGTCTCTCTTCTGATTTCAGATTAATTTTAGGATTTGTTTCTGCAGTTCTGTGAAAAATGCTATTGGAATTGTGATTGGGATAGTGTTAAATCTGTATATCAATTTTGGAATTATGGCCATTTTGACTGTATCGGTTCTGCCTGTCTAGGAGCAAGGGGCATCTTTCCATTTTCTGATGTCCTCTTCGATTTGTTTTTTTTCAGAATACTACAGTCTTCATTGTGTAGTGATCTTTCACTTCCTTAGTTAATTTTTAGGTGTTTAAATTTTCTTGATGTTATTGTAATTGTAAATGATATTTTTTTCCTAGTTTCTTTTTCAGTGGTTTCATTCTTAGTATAGTGGAACACTAATGTTTTCTGTGTTTTTTTTTTTTTTTTGTATCTTGCTACATTACTAGATTCTATTATTAATTCTAAGAGTATATTGGTGGGGATTTGTTTTAGTCTTCCTGGAGAGGATCAGGCAACCTGAAAATAATGATAATTTGACGCCTTCCTCACTTATACATATACTTTTTTATTTATTTTCTTGCCTAATTGCCCTTGCTAATATTTGTGGTATTATGATAAACAGGAGTTATGGTGGGAAATTTTTATCTTGTTCCTAATTTTAGAGGAAATGCTTTCAATTTTTCTCCATTTAATGTAATGTTGTAGTAGGTTGGTCACGAATGGCTTTTATCATATTGATATAATGTCTTTCTATATATATTTTGTTTGATTTTTTTATCATGAAAAGCTGTTGAATTTTTTTTTTTTTTTTTTTTTTTTTTATTGAACTTGGGTCCTTGTGCTTTCAAGGCAGGAGGCGAAACCACTGAGCTAAACACTGAGCTAAGTCCCCGGCACAATGTTGAAATTTTTCAAAGGCTTTTTCTGCATCTATTGAGATGCTCATGTGATTTTTGTCCTTGCTTTTATTTATCTAGTACCTGTATTAGTTTACATACGTTAAACCATCCTTGCATTCTCAGGATATAGTCTACTTGGTTGTGATATACAATCTTTTTACCAGTATCTTGTTGAAGTTTTTGGCATCTATATTCATTAAAGAGATTGCTCTATAATTCTCTTTTCTGATTGAATTCCTGTCAAGTTTTGGAGTCAGGTTTATGGCATTTTCCAGCAATAACTTTGGGAGTACTCCTTACTTTTAAATTTCATTAAAACCCTTGAAGAGTATTAGTATTAGCACTTCTCTGGGATTTTTGTAAAATTAAGCAGAGAAGCCATTCTGAGCTGTTTGGTTGTTTTTTTTTTTTGGCTAGATTATTTAGTTATGTGTCAATTTAATGGCTTATTAATTGGATTATTCAGGATTTAAAATCTTTTTTGTTAATTTCTAGTAATTCATGAGATCTAGGAATCTATCCATTTTTCTCAATTTTCCAATTTATTGGCATATGGCTTATGAGATGGTAACAATCTTTTGGATTTTGGTAACGTGCACTGTAATTTCAATTTTATCATTATTAAGTTTATTGGCACATTTTAGATATACAATACAGTTACATTCATCACTGGGATCTGGTACCTTTACATGACTTACCTTGGTTCTTATTTTTCCCCGTTCCCCAAGCATATGATCTCACTTTTTCATTTCTAATCGTATTGACTTGGAACTTTTCTCTCCTTTTTTCATTAGATTGGTTGGTGGTTCATCCATTTTGTTTATTAACAAACTGTTCAATTCACTAATTCTTTATATTTTTCTGGTCTCAATTTTGTTGATTTGTACCGATTGTTATAATTTCCTTTCTTGTGCTAGTTTTTGGGGGTTGGACTGTTCTTGTTTTTCTAGGACCTTAAGGTGCATCATTAGGTTATTTATTTGAGTTTGCTCTGATTTTTGATGTGGATGTTTGCAACTTGTCTCTTAGGGGTGCTTTCAATGTGTCTCACAAGTTCTAGCACATCATTTAGTCCTAAAAACTTCCTAAATTGTTCTTTATTTACTCCTGATTTTTTTCTGTAAACTATTATTTAGTTAAGAATGTACTGTTTAGTTTCCATGCATTTGCATAATTACTATGTTTTTTCATATTGTTGATTTGTAACTTTATTGTGCTAAGATCTGATAAATGTGTGGTATAATTTCAATTCTTTTACATTTACTTAAGCTTGCTTTATTGGCTAGTATATGCTCTGTTTTGTTGTTGGTGGTATTTTTTTTTTTTTTTTTGAGACAGCATCTCACCATGTAGTTGAGACTGACCTGGAACTCACTATGTAGCCCAGGCTGGTCTCAAACTCACAGCGATCCTCCCGCCTCAGCCTACTGAGTGCTGGGATTACAGGCATGCACCACCACACTCAGCCTACATGGTCTGTTTTGGAGAAAGATCCTTGTGCTGCTAAAACAAAATGTTTATTCTCTTATTATTGGGCAGAACACTGTATATACCTATTAAGTCCATTTGTTTGAAACTTTTGTTCCACTCTAATACTTTTTTGTTCATTTTTTATCTAGTTGACCTGTTTGTTACACTGGGTTATTGACTTCTCCTGTTATAATTGTGTTTATTTTATCCTATCTTTTACATCTGGTAGTACTTATTTTATGAAATTTGATGCAGCATTGTTTGGTGCATATGTGTTGATAATTATTATCTCTTCCTATTGGATTGATCCCTTCATGTATATATAGTGAATTTCTTTGCCTCTTTTGATTAGTTTTAGGCTGAAGTACACTTTGTGGGATAGTTTAAAGGATAGCTATACCTTCTTTGTTTTTGTTTCTTGTTGCTTGGAATATTGTTTTCTGTTATTTGATTTTTAGTGTATGAGTTTATTTTGGGGTTAAATATGTTTTGTGTATAGCATACTATTTGATTTTGTTTCTTGATCCATTCTTCCAATCTGTCTTTCAATTTGGGACTTGATACTATTCAGATTATTACTGGTAAGTATTGACTTATTCCTGTCATTGCTTTATTTTCCTGTGGTTGATTCCCTATCTTGCTCTTCTACTTGATGCTCTCCCTATCTAATGTATTCTTTTTTTTTTTTTTTTTTTTTTTTTTTTTGAAACAGGGTCTTGCTGCATAACTCATGGCAATTCTTTGAACTCATGGCAATTCTTCTATCTCAGCCTTCTGAGTGCTGGGATTACAGATTTGTAACATATATACTTCGGTTAATGCAATGTATTAAACTGTGAACTTGCAATATTTATCAAAATGTAATACATATAACATGCTATAGAAGAGCTTGCTACCGGATGAATTAATTGACTAACTACAGGTTTTAATAATAAGAGATTTCTATTATTAAAATCGATATGAATCTTCTCTTTAATCCAAATGTTTTCCTCCTAAGCATTTGGGGCATATGCAGTTATACCAAAGGGGAAAAGGGAGGAAAAGAAAGCAACAACACCACAAAAGACCCTGTTATAAACTGTATGACAGTAATTTGTCCCTTGAAACAGATCATCATATGGATTGAGTCCCTGCAAACAAGGCCAGTTGGAAATCTTGAGTTAGGGAAGATAAACTGTTTTTCTCAGAAATGAAATCATTAAAGAAGACTACCCAAGGAGATATGGACATAAATACACAGAGATAGATTTTTATCAAATGTACCTAGAAGCTAGAGTCCCAAACTATGATAGTGGTTTAATTCAATGAAATCATGTCCTTAATATTGATTCTTCCTGCTAACATATAAGCCTTACACTTGTCAAGCAGATCTGAAGGGAGGATAAGCATTCAAGGGCTGAGTTTGTAATTCAGTGGCATAGCACCTGCCTGGCAAGTTTGAGACCCTGAGTTCGATTCCTGCTATTGAAAAAAAAAAGGAAAGAAAAGAAAAAAGGATAGGCATTCAATACAAGTGAGAAATAGTTATTGCCTCAAGAGGTATTGCCACTTCCTTTCTTCGTGACTTTAGAAAAGTTGAGTAGAGCCTTTAGAAAAGCATTCCAACGTTTTGCTCACCTAGGCATAGTTTTTAGGTGAATTACTCTCTGTAGCATTTGTCCACAATACTATGCAACACATGACCAAACATAAATCTCCTGAGGTAATGAGTCTGCTGTTCTTTTGGTACAGAGAAAACTGAATCTAAAAAATTCTACAAAAAATCAATATACTGAAATCCAGGTAAAGAACTCATAATGTGTTCCTTGCTATGCCAAATCTAAATGAGGACACTGATACTTTCTGCTTGAGTTTAAAAACAATAATCCTGTAATACAGAGTAGGATCATTGTGGATAAGTGAACAGATTTTTTTGCATAAAAAAGAAACCAGAGACAATACCACATAATATAAGACTAATATTTGAGCATTAATTTTGACAAGCGAGGGATTTTAGTGAGAGTTCTTGTGATTAGGTGTCATTCCAAGGAATTCGCAGATAATCATAAATGGACAGTGTTGTGTTGTTCTCTATTTCCACTGAGGATATAAATTTAAGATACAGCAGCATAAACCCAGTCACCTATGTTGAGGACAGCTTTAATAGCAAAGGTCATTGAATTCAAAAGTGGACTCATTTAAAATAGAACTTGTAGATTCTGCTACTGTGTAGATATTGAATAATAAGACTCACCTGTCTAGCATGACTTTTATGCATTTCCAGCTGAAG
Source organism: Fukomys damarensis (assembly GCF_012274545.1). Lineage (NCBI taxonomy): Eukaryota > Metazoa > Chordata > Mammalia > Rodentia > Bathyergidae > Fukomys > Fukomys damarensis. Next base: position 13,261,102 of record NW_022900916.1, read on the forward strand.
CCAACAGGATGAATCAGACACACTTTCAAGGATCTATGCTGTCATACAATTCTTCAAGATTGATTCAATATATTTTAAGAAACATAATTCAAAGATCGGAAGGTAGAGGAATATATAGCATTGAATACAAATCATTTCTGTAATATTTACAGATGTGGATAGATGGTGGATATTGAGCTTTTTGCTTTCTTGTCATTTCCCATTTTTGATGGAGAATAATATAAAAGTCCAAATGTATTTAGCTTTCTGATGGTTTTATAAAATAAGGTTTGGTGAAATAATGAAAGTTTCAATGCATTTCCTTTTGAACTAGCATATTTTTATAATAAGAATTTCCATTTTTAGGCAGATGTATTTTATATATCTTGTTTTCAAAAATATTTATTAATTTGATTTTTAAAGTAGTTTCCAAATCCTGAAGATCCGAAGAGAATGTAAGGAAAATTAAACCCCATTAAAAGGCTTTGTGTGGTTGAGATTAAATGATAATCAGACTTTTACTGAACTTGATTTTTTTTCTAAATATTACCAACACATAGTTGGCATTTTGTCACCATACCACATTGGGTATGATTTATTAGCAGTACAGTAAGGAACTTTTATGTCTACATTTTGATCCATCATATTACATTTTCCAAGGTTTTCAAATATCCATAATATTTGCCTTAAATTGTACTTTTTATGATACATTACATTTCCATTTTATTTCCTTTGAGTAAACCTCATGAAAAGAATGATAGAATATACAACATCATAGTATCAGTGCTTAGAATAAAACACATGCTTAGGAAGGATAATTCCTTGCCTTTTATTAATAGAAGTTTGAAGCATCCCAATATGATAAATACAGAATACTTAGAACAATCAGGTGATGAGATGTTGATCATACCAAGAAAATCATGTCATACATGTTGGATGAAGAGGTTCACAGAGGCTGTTTGTATTCATTTAGAAGTGAAGGCAGTTATCATACTGTGCTTATTTATACTTTTGTCCACAAAAATTTTACCATTGTATCACTGTATATAGAGCTGAAATTTTTAAGCACTGTCCTCTCTGGTCTAGTGTATTTGTTTTTCATTTGAAGTTGTGTCCAGTAGATGGCAAAGTGGTTATTATGTCCTAGCAGATGGTCCTGTGATAGCAGGTATTACTGTATGATAAGATTATGGAAGATCATGGAAAGTTACATTGGCTTACAGTACACAAAAGAAAAAAAGATTTATTTTTAAAAGTATGTAATGCTTGCAGAGCAGGAGGTTAATGTGTAATGAAGAGAGGTTGGCAAACAAGATTTTAACAGCAACGAAATGCTCTGAAATCTATTTTTTTCTTTCTTTTTTTTTGGTACCAGGGGTCAAACTTGGGACCTTCTGCTTGCAAGGCAGGTGGCAGCACCACTGAGCTAAATCTCTGGCCCTGAAATCTGTTTTTACACCAGGCACAACAAAAAATTCCATTTCAAAATTTCCTTGGTACTGTCCAGGTATTGGTGGTGCACGCCTATAATCTCAGCACGTGGGAAGTTGAGGCAGGAGGACGGCCACGAGTTCCAGACAAACTTGGGTTACATAGTGAGTTGAGGGCCAACTGAGGCACTATCCCTAAAAATAAAAATAAAAATAAATAAAAATTTCATTGATAGACAACGCAAAAAAAAAATACTTTAATACTTACTAGGTTATCTACTTCCATGGACTTCAATTTTGCTTTGCACTTATTTGTACTGACTTCATAACTGTCAAACCTGATCCTTTGAGGTAATGCAGATCTCAGCAGGAAGGACAGTAAGCCAGAACACTCTCACACTTGGAGTAGCTCCATCTTACTACACTTCCCCTTATTCAGGGATCTCGGCTTTGTCGGCATTTTCCCAACCTTTTACTAGCCCTTGATTTGTACACTGACTTGTTTCTCCCAGGTTTGATACCTGTTTTCTCTGAGGTTGCAGTTTGGGTGCCCCCCTTATCCTTTCTGTCTTAGTTCCTTTGGTAGAATACCCAGGTCCTGTCCTTTCTCTTTACCTGCCATTACCTCCCTGGAAGGGTCTAATGGAAATCCACAAGTGAGGACAAAGTTTTCAGCAGTGAGCTGCCTAAAACATAATGCAGCTTACAAGTGGGATCATTTTTAAAATTTTTGGCGTAATTCTTAGACACTCTAGCTCCTTAAAAGGCAGACTGAGCCGTTAAAGTGTGAATACACTCAATGGAAATGACCCTGGACACTTCAGAGGGCTGGGGGAATCTGCCAGGAGATTGCCCTTACCATTTCAACGTTTCTGATTTTAAATTCAGCAAAGTGCCTCCAACTAGAAAGCTGAAAAAAGAGATAGCTTTGTTTTTCCAATGAAGCTTTCTGTTTTGTGGCTTTAATTAAAACAGATGTCTGGTGTGAAGATTCTTTTATTTACATAGACTACATTGCTAAAATGAAGGCTTTCATTCTCTGAAAAGAAAATGAGGAAAATGAGGCCAGGCTAACCCAACTTTATTTGAGTCTTTTAAAATTTCAAACATTTCAGTTTCAAGTGCTCTCCAGTGACTTTCACGTTAGGTTCTGTGTTTAGGTCTGCACAATGCCAAAGGAATTACCAGGAGGAGTGCGAACAACAATTGGCCAACCTTGATTTTTATTCTGAAATCTCTCAAGGCTCCTCATTGGGAAGTGGATTAGCTTTTGCAGAAGCCTCTCAGGAGGAGTTTCAGAGGCTACAGGACTAACTTGTGAAGTTTATTTGAAGGGCGTTTTCCTCTTTCACTGTATGGTAGATTGAGGACGTGCATGTTTTATTGTACAAAGAATCACTCTCCCTATAATGCTAGGGAGATGATGATAAGCATCTGTGTCTTTCCTGTAGGGTTCTTTTATTCTAAGTCTCAGTTTCGCTTCCTGTCCGGGTTGCTTCTTCCCGCTCAGCACCTAAATGGAATGTGATATTTTTTTCTTCTCTCTGGTTCCCAATATGCAAAATGTACCACATAAAATGTAGAAGCTTGGAGTAGTAAAGTTCCCCTATTTTGTTCCCCTTTAAATATGTAGCGCAGTGTTTCACACAAATAAGTAACAGCGCTTTTTTCAGTGACTGATTGAAGACCTAACTTTTCAATATGAAGTGAAGGAACGGTCTTATGTAACGTTAGTGTTCATTTTCCACATTGCTTTTCTGACAGAACATGCATTATACAGGGCATTTCCTGCACTTTAATTGAAAACAGGTATTATAGATCATCTTCAGAAGATTGTAAATATGCATAAATTCATACATCTTTGTTGAGAATTCTTTACTAGCTAATATTGAAAAGAATAATTTTCATTTCTTTTGAGAAGAAAAACCCAAAAAGCATTGAATGCAACATAGCGAATACTCAAAAAATAGTAAACATTAATAAGATTCACATCTTTTTAAACAAATACTTAGAACTCTGATTAAATAAAAAATACTCAGGGGATTAAATGTTCAGTACCAAATTGTGTTGAGAAAGAAGATTTTCACTTTATAAGCATTCAAAATAAATGAGAAAAAGTTAAGCAGATGATTGCAAATATCACAATGAAGATAATCATGACAAAACTAAGAGCAAGAAAATTATACACTATTTGTAGGAAGACAAAGGATAACTGAAGAACTCCATGCAAATCATTTCTTTATACAGACAATGTGTATTTATAAAGAAAATAGATGATCTATTATCCTTGTAAAAATCTGAATTGCTAATTTTAAGTCATCAATTTTCTGATATATTTTCACCTCAGAATTGAAAATCATTCAAATTCTAAACTTTCTTCAATATAAATAGAAATACAAAATTTTTCCTAGTATGTAACAAAGGCAACTGATATTCAATATTAGATATTTTAGTTATTCCAAGACAACATACTCAGGTTTGACTTGGATAATTTAGAGGTTTTCAAACTAAACATACAGTTCATAGGAAAGCCTGTAATGCTCTATTTTTTCAACAAACTCATCTTTATAGAACATTTTGGCCATTCTTTTAAGATCATGATATACAGCATTTTAATCATTATTCTCTAATTATCTTGTTATGAAATTTGATTTATTTTTTATGGAATTAAGATTGTTTATGTATTTTCTTTGTTAATATCTATTTGTATTTGTTATTAAAATAGAAAAAGAATAACTGTTGAACTTAAAAGGCTGCTTCTTATATAAAACTCTCAGATTTAGTGCTGTTTTATTTATCCTGTTTATACTCCCTACATTCAAAACTTACCTATATATCATTTCTAAGACTGAAATCAAAGCTTAATCCTACATAAGTTCCCTTCACCAGCCAGCAGGTTGTCTGCTGAAGACTCCAAGTTGTCTCTTCACTGAACACTTTCCTTCTGCTAAATAAGAGCAAGCCCACTAGAGAAATTATACACGCCTACTTCAGAATGCCCACACCCACTTTCCAGGATGGTCTTCACTCAATGCCCAACTGCAGTGAGGCCAGTTATACCCTGAGCCCTTCCTTCAAAGTGGAGGACTACTCCAGTTCAGTCCATTTTCAGCACTCTCCACAGGACCAGGCTGAGGCTAGTTTCCAACCAAAACCACATCACTTCCCTATCCTGATGTGCTCATGCCCCTTCTCCTAGAGTCTTCTCTTACGGTTTAGATCTATTAACTGTTTCCAAGAAGTCTTGTCTTCACAGGTGGCGCTCTGCAAGGTAATTGGATCACAGAAGCACTATACTCATTATAGATGAGCTCATAGTTGATGTGCTATTCATTGTTGTGGCCTGGTTGGAGCAGGAGGTCACTGGGGTCATGACCTGAAGGCTCTATTCTTATTCCCAACTCTTCCCTTCTCTTGCTGCCTCCTGGACACCATATGGTGAGGAGCTCTCTTTCTCCAGGCCCCCTACCATACCATTCTGCCTTGGAACCAGCCAATCATGGCCTGAAAATATGGAAACTGTGAGCTAAATTAAACTTTTCCTCTAAATTGCTGGTGTTGGGTATTTTTTCCCCGGAGATGAGAAATCAAATACATCTTCCCTCCGAGCATCACCTTCACAGAATCCCAAAGAGGTTCTTTTGCTAGGGAACCAAGCGTATGAAAAGTTCTCAAAAAGTTTAGAATCAGAAAATTAGGAAAGTATGGCTTGCTAGATATAGAACTGCCTTTGTTACTTCTACGTCACTGTTCCACTCACCCTCCTATCAAAATTTAAGACATACATATTTCCCTCCTTGGTACCTACCAAAATTATTCTCTTGCCTGACTCTTTCCCTGTCTGAATTGTTGACCAAATTATTAAGAGTCTCTCCTTTGGATCAGTTTAAATTTTTATCTCCACATAGACATTTTTTGCCCTATAACTTCCATGACAACCTCCTATCTCTCACAAAATCTTCAACGCTTACCATTGTATAGGAGATAAAATATCATAGCTTCAGGGTTCTTTGCAATCTGGCCAGGAATCTTCCATTCTGTGTAGGAAGTAATCTAGGCATGGGAAAGAAATGTTAATTGAATCATACTGTGCCACCAAATAGTGACCAGTTGTATATTAGTGCTAAATGTGTGCTAAATTATTCCGATGATCAAAGTTACTGTCAGGATCAGGAAAATGACCAGCGTAGTAGTTGGAACAGGACTGTACAAACAGGAATTCCAATAAGGGTGGAAAGAAACAGTCACCTGTTGGGCAGCCGTCTTTTAATGTGGGATGACGATGACCCTTACGCATGAAAAGCCAGAGAAAGATTTGAAGGAGGCAGTTTCGAGTTCAGGTCAAGTGTACAGGCATCTGTCAATGAGAGAAAGCAGACTGGGTGACTAAGAGTAAGGTGGACTAGAACCAACTACCTGAGAGGAACTAGGGAAAACTGAAGGGAAGGATGAGCCAAGTTTGAGGCAAGGACAGACCTCGAGTTTGAACACACAAGCATTTCCACATCTCCCCATCTATAGTCTCAATGGTTCTGCCATTCTCGATACACGATTGTATCGAAGTCCCAAAACGCAGTCCTACATCGTGTTGCATTTCAAATGTTAAAATCCTCAAAGTTAAAATTCCCACCAGGGGTAGGGTAAGGGTGTGTAAGAGTGGTATAAAGTTTGAATTTTTGGGGGGAGATTCATGCTTTTTCAGTTGTATCAGGATCGTTGGTTTATATCAGATGGAACAAATACCTAGGATCTGATTGGGGTTTATTTTGACTGTATGTGTGAGAGTGTTTCCAGAGGTTAGCGTTCAGGAGTAAGTGGGCTTGGAGGAGTTTTTCCCTCAGGATGAGAGGACGTTATCCAACTGACTTGGTTCTGAAGGAGAACAAAGGAAGAAAGTGGATTGGTTTCTCTTTGAAAGTAGGGACAGAGATGTTGTCTGCTGCCTGAGACCTCAGAATTTTTAGTTTGTCAGCCTGAATGAACGCTGGACTGCATATGTGGTGGATACCTGTCTTGGTTTTAGATGAATCTCTTCCAAGATTTAGGCTGCCTTTCAAGGTACTTCAGATGGTCGTGGTTATGGAACTGGTGCAAACAATTACCAGACTTCATGACATACATTTATACATTTTGCTTTTTACCTATTTTTTGTGTGAATACAGTTTAGTTGCTAAGAAATGTTATACCTGTGTGACTGTCATTAATATCTTAGTATTTTTGCTTGCCAAAGTACCTATGTTATTTCTTAATTTTTCATGTAAAGTCACCTATGAAGTGTTCTATCATATTTTTATGTTTCTAAAATAAATTCTCTCTTAAAAATGTGAATGGGTGCCTTGCAAGCATAAGGTCCTGAGTTTGATCTGCGGTACTCCCCCCTCAAAAAAAAAAAAAAAAAAAAAAAAAAAAAAGAAAAAAAAAGAAAATGTGAATAGATATCTTTGAAATTAGTTTTACAAAATTGCATTCTCAAGATTCTGATCTTTTGGCATTGTAAGCTTTAGAGATTTTAAAATATAGAAACTTTATTCTTTTTCCTTGTTCTTTTGTCATTCTTTTGTCGTTTGTCAAAGTAGGAATCATGAAGTTTGGGATGTATCTATCTTTTTTTTTTTTTTTTTTTTAAACAGGATCTCACTATGTAGTTGAGACTGACCTGGAACTCAGTATGTAGCTCTGCCTGGTCTCAAACTCACAGCGATACTCCTGCCTCAGCCTCCGGAGTTCTGGGATTATGGGCGTGTATCACCACACCTGGCCCTTGGATTGTGTCTTTTTGTATTATGGTTTAAATCTATTAGTTTGACCTGGCAATATACAAATGTGTCTTAAAGTTATGTTCATCACATCTTTCTGTGTTGCTGCAGCCTATACTCAGTGATTTTAAATTTTGCATGCATCGGAATCTCCAGAGTGAAACTCCTAGTGTTTCTAATTCTATTGGTATGGAATAAGACCCGAGACTGCATTTCTAACGAGGTTGTAGGTGATGTTGGTGCCAATCAAAGGACTATAGTTTTGACACTAGCAGCTTATGCGGTAGTGGTGGAATTCTACTGAGAAATCCTTGCTTCTGAGCTGTCTTTAGGAAACATATATATTAGGAAGAAATTTTTGTGTTCAAGGAGGGGTAGAGTCTGCAAAATAAATGCTTAATAAGATGCCTTTTAATTTGGAAGAGTCCTGTTTATTAAAAGCCCATTTGCTTTGCTGAGTTTGGCAGGAATTGGGAGAGGCACATCTGTGGAGAAAAGCTGGGGCTGAATTTAATCTCTCAGCATTAAAAAGAGATGAAGAATTAAAAGATCTCAGGAATAAATAGAGTTGAGAGGGGCCAGGAAGAATCAATGCAGAGAGAAGAGAAGCCAAACTAAATCTCTAACAGTGGCAAGCCTAAGGTGGAACTTAGCAAAAGAAAAATACGTGAGATTTTTAAGCAAGTCAATCTGGGCATGTAAGACTATGAATGATTAAAAACAACTGGAGGAAAGGAAAGCTTGTGCCCCTGTTGGGGAGTAGTGCTGTAAGGGCTGAAGAAGCAGAGTTTGGGGTCCTCGCGCCTCTGTGAGGAGTTTGGTAAAATATGCCCACAATAACAATTTTAAAATTTAAATTTTATCCCAGCTGGAAACACGATAAGGTTTTCTGTCGTGTATTAACATTTGTGATATATGTGCCCTTTTCAAATGCAATAAACACTTCAAAGCTGTCAGTGGGTTGGAAAGCAGGATGATGCATGACAACAGCTTTTGGGACAAGTAGATCAGGTAAGAATAAATAGTCCTGCAAATGATGACAAATAAATGAGTTTCAGCTCATCTAATATCCTACATTTCTAGAGACACATTCCAATCAAGGTCGTGATAGGTGAAACTATTCCCTACTCATTAATTGTCAGATTTATTCATCTTTGTTAAAATAACAGTGTACTGGCTGGACTAATTAAGCAAGAAAAATATTTTTCACGAAGTAGCAATCCAGAGATACTTGAATTTTAAAATAAAACCTCACCTTTATTTTTCTAATTTTTTAAAAAGTAATTTTACTGGTACAATTTAAATATGCCTACTGATCACATTCATCAAAGGGAATTTGTACCCATACACCGTGTATCTCGATTCTTTCTTTAAAATACCAGTGCCCTCCTCTTCCTTCCTGTCCCTCCTTATTTACAATAGTTTTATTTCCATTTTTTCCTTCTTATCCTCCTTTTCTCATTTTTTTCTTTTCCCTTCCTCCCCCTGCCCATTTTAACATGTATTCATCTTTAATGGACAAGTAGAACAATGACAAAAATTACAAATCATAAAATAAAGATCAACTCTAAGACCAAATGATAAAATATTTGGGGTATTATTTATTTGTATTCATTGTCATATTATCATTAAAAATGTACATTATCTCAACATATGTGTTCATATATCATTTCATTTTTATATTTTTGTGCGCCAGGCATCTTAAATATGTATGGTATTATTACAGTTTATAGAGATTTTCCCAAATCAGAAAGATACTCCCTCTTAAATTTGCTTTCACACTTGTTTAAAATGACTTGGAGTTCATAAAAGAGATTTAAAAAACCCATGTGATTAGATTTATTATTTTCAAAGTTAGCATATTTGGGATCAATTTCATTACTTATGACTTCTTCAATGTAAAATGAAGATTATGGTACAAGTATCTCCTGCTCCCAATTTCATGCCTGACAATATGAACTGAAAATATCCACTCATATCATTATTACTGATTTTTATGACATCTTTAAAAATCAATATTAATATTTTCATTTTTCTATTTTATTACTATATTGTCCATTATTTTTATTATAATTACTAGCTTTATTACTTTTAGGGAGGTCCCTGGGATATTGTTGCTCAAAAATAGTGTTGAATGTGTTCTAAACTTAATGTAAATATTTGGAATAGCCAAAGATGACAATATGCAGTAGAATTAGTGTTTCTCTCACCTAATAAATCTAACCTTTTCTATGTCAGAATTCCTATTTGCAGTTAGTACCTATCTTGGGAAGCTTACTTAGGTAAATTTTTATTTTGTGTTATGATTTTGCATCTCCAAAAAATGTTCTTTGTTTTCTTTGCACATTCATAGTGGCTTATCTGACTTTAACAAAACAAGAATGTATTAATTTTGTGTAAAAATGATCACCTATTTTATGATTGTATATTTATTATTTTATTTTTCTTACATTTTTTAAATTGTTTGTTTGTTTTTGTTTTTAGGTACTGGGGATTGAACTCGGGTCCTTGCGCATTCAAGGCAGGCCACTGAACCACTGAGCTAAATCCCCGGCACCCTATTTTTATTACATTTGAAGATTTTTCCAGAATATGTTAAACTAAGTTTCTTTTTGTATTTTTTTGAACCTGGAATATAGTGAATTCTTATAATCCACAAGTTATTTTTAAAATACTTTAGAAATATTTTTATTTTATTTTCCATTTTTGTTATAGTTTCTACCTCAGACGTGTAGGCAGCTAATTGGTAGAGCACATACCTAGCATGAGCAAAGCCATGGGTTTAATTCCCAAATTTTTCAAAAACAGATGTTCATCCATGATTTAAAGTAGTCTGTAATTGTCTGCTTTCAGTAATATAATTGTGTCTTTCATAGACACAATATTTTAAGGATATTTTTCAATCAAGTTCCCAAATTTATGTATTTGAGCTTGTGTTTGATTCTATTTTTAACTCATACAAATATTTTCTCTCTGCATCTTTCATGACATTTGTTGTTTACATAGCCAAGTTCTCTTTTCAGCTAACATTCATTAGTTTATTTCAAACATTATTTTTGATATTTCTGAAAACTAGAAATGGATATAGCCTTACATATCCTATTGCCTTGTGTAGCAAATTTTCTATAGCTTTAATTTCTTTGAACTTAAGAAAATGGTTCTAGTCTCTCATGTTAAGAAATCTTTTACAGGCCTCTATGTTCCTTTTCTTTTTCTCATTTTCCTATCTTCCAGTTTTTACAGCTCTAAACGGTAAAGTTGTTTTAATTAAGAAGTTGATGATGGTCTATGTTTTTCTTTATTTTCACAAGTGTTTATTTCTGACACCTTGAACTTAATGATTTAGATCACGTTTTTTTTGTTTGGTTTGGTTTGGTACCGGGGATCAAACTTGAATCCTTCCACTTGTAAACCAGGCGGCAAAACCCCTGAGCTAAATCCCCGGCCGCAGGTCCTCCTTTATATTAGGTGTTTGTACAGTGCAGCGCTCCTTCCTTGAGAGTTTACTTTTTTCCTTGCTCGGTTCCCGTCGTAATTTAAGGTACTCTACAGGCCTCCTTTGCGTGGAGTCTGTTTCTGGAGTGTGCAGCGCTGGGTGCTCACCTTGCCTTTGCTTTGTCTGGACTAACTCACAATCAAGGGCGGCATCACGGTTCCCTTCTGTCTCTGACTGCTGAGTCTTTCAGAGACCCGTGTAGCCGAGGGGAAGATGCCGCTCAGAGGGGAGCTCAGCGGTGAACATGCCCAAGGCAGCTCCCACCAGCGGCGGTGCTCACCTCGCAACTTTGGAGGTACAGTGAGTACTCAGTGTGGAGATGACAAATGAGGAGGGGAGGAAGGCTCGTCTTATTTCTGTTTTCCCTGTTATTTTGCTATGAGAAATGAGGTCTCACTCTGTGGCCCAAGCTGGTTCTACTCTCCTGGACTCGGGGCTTCTCCCTGCCTGAGCCTCCCTGGTAGGTGTGACAGCAGATGTGCTTCTTTGCATCTCCCGTGGATCGAGCTTTGAAATATCTAAAACAGATCCGTTCATTTTCCTTCAAACTGTTATCCCAGGTTAAAGAAACAGCACCGTGGTGAAGGGCTTGTGCTTTGCAGAGTCCTGCAATTCAAGGACCTCAAAGAGAACCTGGTACCCCAGAGCACCCAAAGGAAGGCAGAGTGTGCTGAAAAAGACAGCTGGAAGATGTAAGAGAACACGCATTTCAACAGACATAAAAGATCGGCTCTGTTTGAGAAGTTTCACCACTCTCCTAGGAACCAGCGATGAGCCAATAGCTTCCAGTGACTTTGCACTAAGAGTAAAAGGTGGATTCCTCTCCTAGACTTTTAAAGTTCTGTGTAATGACAGCCTATGCCCACCTCCCTGCATTACCACACCTTTTATTTTCTCCCCTGCTGCAGCAGTATCGTTTCCCTTACTGTTTCTCTAAAGTGCCAAGCTTGAGTGCCCCTTAGGAATTTTGCAACGACCATTTCAACAATTTGGAATTCTTCAGTTGCTGATTTTGTCTGCTTATTATTGCCATTTAAGGAAATGTTACCAGACCCCCTGCTCCTTTCTAATTTATTCTTTTGGATGGTTTTGCTATAATTGTTCTCAGAATCCTTATCTATTACTATTTGATTTTTTTGCTTTCTTTCCATATTTATTTTCTGTAAACCCCACTAACATCTGCTGCACTAGAATAATGGTTGTCCAGCTTGTTCACTGATATTTTCCATAGGAAAACCAGAGTCTATAATAATGAAGATTCATTATGTATTGAATGGAGCCATATTTCTGGCTTACAAAATAGCTTGTATGATATGGAGTTTCATAAAAATAGAAAATTTTAGATGACCAGGTTTCACTGAGGGAAGGGGAAATAGCATATTGGAAATGAGATGCTATCAAGAAGAAAAAATGACAATTATTTAAACCAAAGTTAGAGATAACACTTTGAATTATAATGAAAATGCAATGATTAATCTTTGAGTGGAGGTGGAAATAATTAAGAAATTATGACTTCAGATGATGAATATTGTTTATAAGTTTGGATATGCCTTTAATGACAGTAATTTTTACTATTATCAAGATTCAATAAAATAGGACGATGATGTTTTGTGGAACTATAAGATTGGACTTTGGAAACACATTATGAATTCTGATCTCTGACAATTAGCACTCGGTCCCTTAGTTTCTTTGCTGTTAGAATAATAACCTCATAAACTTTATCTGAAATAATGAGACATCAAAGAGTAGGGCTTAAAAAATAGCACAGTAAGTGACATCAAAAGAGATTCTTTGATTTTTCAATAAATCATCTCTCTTTTCTGTCTTTCTCATATAAGCCTATAATTATATATCCTAAAAGGAGAAACTCAGCTGAAACATACACTTACCTATGTAATGAACACAGCAATTTATTCATGCATAAAACATTCTCAGGCCAGGGATTTAGCTCAGTGGTTCTGCCACCTGCCTCTTAAGCACAAGGACCTGAGTTTGATCCCCGGCACACACACAAAAAAAAAATTCTTATCTCTCCTCAAACTTCTCTCCAGCCCAATAGTTCTGGATAACAAGGCTGCAATGCATGTTCAACACTATTTGGATTTCTCTTTGACCAGTTCCTGAAATTTATATTAATTGAATCATGTAATAGATATTTTTGATCCTCTTATTGTAGCTGTAAGACATGAAGAAAGGGCAGCATTGTTCGACTTATCATTCAGGCCCATTCTTTTGGTGAACCTGTGTCTCACGTCTGTGATCTTCAGACCTTTTTCTGTAGTGATGTTGCTTTGTTGACCTTCCTCACCACACGTACAGGAAGTCAAGGAAAGGTTAAAGTCGGAAGCATTACCTTCACCCATGAAAGTAAGGCTCTGGTAGTTTTTATTTTTAATTTTGAAAATTGGCGCATGATAAGTACATATTTATAGATGGAATGTGAATGTTTTAATTCATATATAAATTGTATATTAAATCAAAATAATTAATCATCACCTTAAATACTTATTTCTTTTTGGTGAAGGTGTGAAAAGTCCTTTGTCTTATTTGGTGTGAAATATGCAGAGCATTATGAAAAACTCTAGTCACCAAACTGTACAATAGAACTTCAGAACCCATTCCTCTGACTTCACTATACATTGACCTACTCGTCAGCTTCTCCCCATCCTTTCTCTACCTCTTTCTCCCATCCTCTTGTAATCACTGTTAAATTTATTTCTAGGAGATGTTTTTTCTTTTTGTAAAGTTCCAAATATGAGTGAACTCATAGGATATTTTTCTTTCTGTGCCTGGCTTATTTACCTTACTTTTAGAGAGTAGATGACTGTAGTGGAGACTTCAGGGAGTTTATTTCACAATGACTTCCCCCCATTTTGTAAGAATCAGGAGGGGATCATCCTTAGATCTTCACCATGAGGCCTGCCTCATGTTACTGCAAGTAAAACCTGATGGTTTTCCATACTCAACCACCCACATTCATCAAAATTAATAAGACGTTTTAAACACCTGTTCTAGTTGAACAGATTTGATATAATATTCAAAACTCCTGTCTCTCAAATTTCAAAACAGTGATTTCCCTATAACCTCAGTTGCATTAACAGAGACAAAGAAAATCTGTAAATTTTAAATTTGGTCAGCTCTTGCAAGTCTGTGGCTGATGACTGCTTAGCTCCTTGCATAGCAGAGCTCAAATTGGAAGTCCTCTATTTATTGTTTTGTTTTGTTTTTGTTTTTTTCTTTTTTCGACTGATTATCCCTGTTTTTATATATTTTTCCAGGTTTAATCATTTCATTGTTCTGTGTTTTGCTCTGTCCCTTTCTTCTGATTTGTCCATCCATTGGGGTTTTATTTCCATTTTGTAGTTTTCAATTCTAAAATCCCATTTCTTTTAGATCCCATGTTCCTTTACTGAAATAGGCTATTTTCCCTTTTGTTTCAAATGTGTTTAAAATTGCTTCTGGGAGCATTATATGATGTCTGAAGGAGTTCAGTTAATCCTAATATCTGTCACTTCAGTGTTGGCATCTATTGATTTGTTGTTGATTTACTTTTTAATTCAGTTTAAGAAATTCTTGGTTTGGGGAAATTGAGTGATTTCTTTTAAAAATTGAAACCTGTACAGTTCAGGTGTTAGAGCCTGATTGTACGGATCTTATTTACTCTCTAGGCTGCTCCAGCAGGAGAAAGAGTGTCTGCTGTGTCCTAGTAGCCCTGTAGTAACAGAAGTCCCCGATTTCTCCATGATCAGCCCTGCACCTATAAGCAAGGGGCTCCTCTTCACCGCTGGGAGTTCGAGTTCCACCTCACCACTAGGTCTCCACTGATGCCTACCTGACAGGGAGAACTTCAATTACTTCGTTACACTCAGTGTCAGCTCTGCTGACTTACATGCTGGGGAGTATGACCTCCTTTGCCTGGTGGTGGTGGGGGGCCCTGATGTTTCTCCAGGCCTCCTCTTAAAAGGCAGAGAGCATGTGTACTGCTTTTACTGGCAGTGGGAAGGGAGGTTTGGTTCCTGTAACACAGAGAGGAGCATCTCATTATGGCGCAGCAGTTACTTGAAATTTCTGTCTTGTTGGCTATTATTTTTTCTGGTTGTATTATTAGAAGATAGGCTTGTGTTGGAGCTTTGCTTTTCTCTGTGGAGGGGGAGGCTGTGTCACTTTGTATCTATAGGTGTTTCTAAGTTTTCATCTTCTTCAGCTCCAGATCTGGGTTACAGAGAGTACAAACAAGACCTAGACAACTCATTGTTATGTATACATCAGTTTCAGTGTTCTGCCTTTTTCTCACTGTCCTTCCAAAGCTTATGTCTTCTTTGTGTCTGTATATGACAGTTAAAGTAAAAAGGTGGTCTTTCATATTTCATCAAGTGTCAGGTGTTGTGGCTCTACACCCTGCTTCAGTGAGAATGAGCTCTCCTCTCCACTCATCAGCAACTTCTGCCTCCTGTTTGGTCTTCTCTGTGCCTGAGCCTGCAGACCTTGGGCTATGATTGAGCTCAGTGGATTACATAGTTTCAAATATCATGAAAACATACAACACTACACCTATTCTCATTTTTTTATGAGCCAAATTTAGGGTGTATGAAGGAATTCTGATGAGAAGCTAATTTTTGCTTCATTTAATAGTCATTCAGAGTCCGTTCCTGGCCCTCTCCTCCCTTCATTGCCAATGGCTCTCCAGGACTCTTGCTGACCTGCAAAGGTTTCTGGAAGACCTTCTCATCTATTAGCCCAGAGCTAAACACAGTGTTTGTCCCAAGGAATGCAGTACATTGCTGTACAGCTATGAACTGGTCTTACCTTTAAAATCAGTTTATATAGACTATATCCATTGCTCTTTGCTAGTTCCATGGATATGATATTTACTTAGGTATTTCCACCCCTGGTTGCATGGATAGAAGTCTTTTCTGTTTTTTATGTTATTTACATATTTTAATATTTCAGCCTTCACATGCCATGAATATATCATTACCATGGAGAGTCTTATGTTTCATAAGAAAGAGTTTTGAGAAATGAAATTTCATATCAAACTATTTTAACACAGATTGCATGAATGTATGTGCTTTTCACTTAGGATAATAATAGTCCCATGTTTAGTAATATCTTGGAAGGGAAACACTTCTGTTTGCAAACAATTTGGTTATCAAAAGCATTCAGCAAAATTTTCTTTCATTCCCAAACTTTTAAAAAGTCTTTTATTAAATTTATTGGTATGTTTTAGGTATAGAATACAGTTATATTCATCACTGGGGTCTTGTACTTTTACATGACTTATCTTGGTTCTTATTTTTGCCCATTCCCCAGCCCTCCCTTCAGCCCCTCCACCCTTTCCTATTTACAAAGGCATTGTTTCCGTGTTTTTCCTTTTCACATATTTTTTCTTTTCCCTTTTTACTTTTCCCCTACCCCTTTTACTTCCTCTACTCTTTTAGATCTTTTCTTCCTAATACACAGTATCAATTATATATTTTGATCCTTATTTACACTTTTAGTTTTTCATAGCAAAGACACTATTCAGTATTTACACATATGTGACTTATTAATTTCACTTAAGAGTATGACCTCAGTGTGTATCCACTTAGCTATAAATGTCTCTAGTTTCTCATTCTTCAAGGCTGAGTAGTACTTCATTTTATTAAAAACAACAACAACAACAAACGCATCTTTTTTATCCAGGCTCCAGTTGATGGGCAATTGTTTCCAAATTTTAGCTATTACAAACTGCCACTGTAAACATGGGTGAACATATATTGTTGTGGTATGATTCTTTTAATTCTTTTGGGAAGATACCCAGCAGAGGAATAGCTGGGTCAAACGGGACCTCTAATCCTAGTTGTTTGAGGTATTCACAGTGGTTACACCAGTCGGCACTCCCACCAACAATGAAGAAGGGTTCCTATCTCCCCCAAACCTAGCAGTATTTGTTATTGGTTGATTTCCTGATAACAGCCATTCTTGCTGGGGTGAGGTGGAATCTCAGTGGTGTTTTGCATTGCTCAAATGACCAGTGATGTTGAACATTTTTTCATGTGTTTATTTGCTACTTTTACTTCTTTGTCTCAGAAATGTCTGTTCATTTCACATGCCCATTTTGAATTGGATCTTTATATTTGGAGGGCCTGTTTTTTGAGTTCTTTATATATTCTAGATAATACTCCTTTGAGGAGAAGCTGGTAAAAATTTTTCTCATATTGTGGGTTGTCTTTTAGCTCTGCTTGTGTTTTCTCTGGCAGTGCAGAAACTTTTTTAAAAAAATGAGATCCCAATTGTTGATTCTTTGTGCTAGTTCTTGTGCTACTGAGGGTATGTTCATAAAGTCTTTTCCTATGCCAATATCTTCAAGAGTTTTACTTATCTTTCAGCAAGTTTAGTGTTTCTGTTTTAATGCTTATATCTTTAGTCCACTTGGATTTTAGTGTAGTACATGATATAAAATACATGTCTAGGTTTAATCCTTAGCAAGTTAAAATTGAGTTTTTCCAACACTGTTTATTAAATAGCTATCTTTCCTCCAGTGAGGGTGTTTAGCTCCTTTGTCGAAGATGACATATTAGGGTATATCAGGAAATGTTTCTGCATCTTCTAAAGTGTTCCGCTGATCCTTGGGTCTGTTTCTTGGCCAGTACCTTGCTGTTTTTATCACAGTGGCTTTGTAGTATAGTTTCAAGTTGGGAGTTGCGATACCCCCTGCCATGTCTCTGTTGCCTAGAATTTCTTTTGCTGTTATAGGTCTCTTCTGATTCCAAATGAATTTTAGGATTTTGTTGTTTAGTTCTGTAAAATATACTGTTGGAATTTCAGTAGGGATTGCATTGAATCTGTATAGCAGTTTTGGAAGTAGGCCATTTTCATTATGTTGATTCTTCATACCCAGGAACAAGGAATGTCTTTCCATTTTCTTATATCCTCTTCCCTCTCTTTTTTCACTCTCCTTTTTTCTCCTTTTGTTTCCTTTGTTAGATTGATTCCTAGATAATTCATTTTTTGGATGTAATTATGAAAGGAATTATTTCTCTAATTTCACTCTCAGTCTGTTATTTGTGTACAAGAATGATATTGATTTTTGAGTATTTACCTTGAATCCAGCTACTTTACTGAACTTGTCAATTAAGTCCAGAAGTCTTTTGGTGGAGTTTTTTGGGTCTTCTATGTAAAGTATCATATCAACAGCAAATAATGACAGTTTAACTTCTTCCTCTCCTATCTTTTTTGTTTTTGTTTCTTTCTCTTGTTTAATTGCTGTCGCTAATGTTTCCAAAACTATATTGAACAAGAGTGCTGATAGTGGACATCCTTGTCTTATTCCTGATTTTAGTATGAAGGTTTTCACTTTTTTACCATTGAGTATGATTTTGGCTCTTGCCTTTTCATAGATAGCCTTTATCAGGTTGAGACAAAGACTATCTATTCCAATTTTCTGCTGTGTTTTTATCATGAATGGGTGTTAAATTTTGTTGAATGCTTTTTCAGCATCTATTCAAATGACCATATGGTTTTTGTCCTTGACGCTGTTAATATAGTGTATTACATTTATTGATTTACATATGTTGAACCATCCTTGCATCCCTGGAATAAATCCGACTTTGTCAGGGAGTATAATCTTGATGACCCTCTGTGTTCTGTTTGCAGTATCTTAATGAGGACTTTTTGCATCTATGTTCATTAGGCAGATTGGCCTGTAGTTCTCTTGTTTTGGTTGGGTATTTCCTTGGTTTTGGAATCAAAGTAACACTTGCTTCCAGGAATGAATTTGGAAGTATTGCTTCCCTTTCAATTTCATTGAAAAGTTTAAAGAGTAGTGGCAACAGTTCTCTAAATGTCTTGTAGCATTCAGAAGGGAAGACACCAGGACCTGTGCTTTTCTTTGTAAATAAATTTTCAATTAGTTTTTCAATTTCACTAATTATAATTGGGGTGTTTAGAATTTTTATATCTTCTTCATTCACCTTTGGTGATTCATATGTGTCTAGAAACCTGTTCATTTCTTCAGTGTTATCCATTTTATTAGAGTACAGGTTCTCGAAGTAAGTATTTATGATCCTCTGGAATTCTGCTTGATCTGTTGTGACTTCAACGTTTTCGTTCCTAATTGCATGAATTTGAGCCTTTTCTTTCTTTTTTTAATAAGGTTGGCTAAGGGTTTATCTATTTTGTTTGTTCTTTCAAAAAATCACCTCTTTGATACGTTGATTTTTTGTATTGCATGAGAAACATGGCCTTGGCCATCTTTGCCTCACAAGTGCAACCATCTTCCCCAAAACTGTAAAACAAATCTGTAAAATGCAGTACCACTGTACTGAGCTCATAGTATGTGCTAACTTCCTCTGAATGTGTGTGTGCATGTGGGTGTGTACCTACAGCCATATGTTGACATGTACATCTAGCATCATTTACTTTTCACTGAATTTCCCTTTGAGAGAGCAATAACATATTATCCATATTCTGTAGGTGAGAAATTGAACAACGTGAAACATGATTGTGCTCATGCTCCACGTGGCTCGTATTTTAGCTCAGGCAAACCTAAATTATAGTCCTGACTTAGAGGATTTTAATGAAGAATTGTATCACTATGTTCACAGATAAATAGCCAGATAAACTCATTAGAAAAGTAATTATTAACTTCCCAACTATTGAGCGAGTTTTAAAATATGTGGCTTTATGAAATTGTTGATTTTTGATGATAAAAAAGATTTTATGGTAGGCATTTATCTTCTCTATATACAGAGTAAGCTCAGACTCACAAAACACATCACTGTCCCAGATTTCCAAATGAATGTGTAAACACGAGGCATTCAAAATAATGAGTGAGACATAGTAAATAAAGACAGTGCCTTATCTGCATGGGGAAGAAAATGTAACATTTATCATAAACATTTGCTTTATGCCACGGAAAGAGTTTTAACCCATTTCTAGTTGAAGATTGGATTATTGTGTTGATACTTATTGAATCATAAATTCTTTGACAGAGGAAATATATCTTTTTCCTTTTGACTTATCCTAGACTCTAGCTTTAAGCAAGATTTTACCAAAGAGTTTTATTGGAAATCATTAAATTTAATTACAATGAAGAGTTTTGTATATATGTGAAATATGCATTAAATTGTGTTTCCTTTATTTTAAGTGGGTCTTCTTGGCCTTGGCATATGTGTGCTTGGCCTGGGGGAGAGCTGGGAAGTGTCACTTAGATCATCTGGGATCTAGATTTGCGTAGTACCTTCCAGTAATCCAAGGTGCTCCACCCCACTATGGAGGTAACAGTTCCTTCATGGGTGGACTTTAGAATGGTTCAGTGTTCTGCTTTTTCAGACCGTGCAGCAGTGAACATCATTAAACACATGACTTAGCTTAGAAATTCTGAAAAGTGCTAATTTAGAAACTAAAAATTATATTAAATTTTAATGGGCTCTACCCAATTTAACTAAATAGATCTATCAATTTGTATAATTAGAGTATTGTGAAGCCACAAAATTTATAGTCTTGGTCATCATTTTCATGATCATTCACTTTTTTGTTTAGTATAATCAGTTAAAATTCTCTTACTTTGACAATGCATATTAGCCAGCTTACTTTGTATAATATTATTGACAGATTGTAAGTAGTTTTTAAAGTGTCGTCAGTTAGTAATCCCTTTGTATATTGTTTCTTCATACTTGGAACATTTTCCAATGGTAGCTAACTTTTTCCTGATTAGTTTGTGGGAAATTTTTACATATTAAAGATATTGATAATCTGCTTCTGGGGTAGGGCTTTAGTTTGGTGGCACCATACCTGCCTTGCAAGCACAAGGTCCTGAGTTCGATCCCCAGTACTGGGGAAAAAAAAGACAAGCAAGAATACAATAATCTGCTGCATATTATAAATAAGGGCTCTAGCTGTGCTGTTATTATCTTTCTTTATTATACCTTAGGCAATAGAGGACCTTTACACTTTTTGTAGTTACTATGTCCATCTTTCAAATACATTTTCCCAAGAAAGTCTGTATAAAAGGCAAATATGGAGAAGTTTGGTAGGGATGCAGAATTACTTGAAGTTGCTAAGATTCAAGGGTTAGCAACTTACTTTTGTCGGGATGTCGTCGCGTTGCTGTGTACCCGTCTCTTCAGAGAAGACCTGCGGTTACGATTCTTCTAGTAGGCAGCTGGGAAGAAGGTCTGTAGATGAGGACAGCAGGTTCTCAGGGGAGAGGTAATCGTGGAAGGAGAAAAACAGAAACAGTAAACAACAACAGTGATGCTTACGTTTCACATAATAGTAGATAGGGATTTTAAAAGTTTTTTTCTTTTTCTTAATTTTTGTTTTGTATTATTATATGTGGATAAGTACATAATGGTTACATTCCTGGAGGGCAGCTGGTACCCATACATAATACATCTTCATTCCTGTATTGCTACCTGTTTGCTTCTGTCTTTCTCCCTTATACCCATTTCTTGATTCTCTTCCTTCTTATTTTTTATTTTTATTTTTGGACATATCCACGGTCCACAAAGATTTAAAGTGATCAGTGTATGTGGCTGAATCTCTTGGTGTGGCAGCAGCGTCCCTAAGGTATAGGTGCACAAGCCAATGTTTTACAACTTCATTCCTGTGCTAGGTGCAGGAACATGAATTCCACACATACCTTTGATAATATCGCCGTGTGCTACGTGTTGTCAGTTGTGTCAGAGAAGTTTCTGCTCAGGGTTCCTTTCCAAACACGTAGGCTGTATTGTACATTTCCCCTCCCAGATACATGTTAAGACTGTTTGACAAGTTTCGTAAAAGTCCTGTAGGGATTTATAGAGTAATTGAAGGAGAAATGACATTTTTACAATAGCGAATTCTCTCTTACAAGAATATGTTCTCTCTCAATTTATTGAGGTCCTCTTTTATGTCTTTTAGGAAAGCTTTATGGTTTTTCTTTTTTAGTTAGACATAACAAGTTTTGTTATTAGGTTCTAAAATGCCTTTTGTGGGTTTGTATATGCTGTGCAGTTTTTGCCTTTATATTTTCTGTGTGATAAAAATGACATGTATGTAGAAATGTTGTTATATATTCCTTTTAATATACTTAGCCCATATTTAATTCTATTATAAATCTGAATCTGGAAAATTTTTTTTGTATTTTTCTGTACACCTGTTTTGAAAATAGCTAAAAATTTGAATTCTACATAGTGATATTCATTATCTGAGGTAATAAAATTGCCTTGTAATTCTAGCTTGTTAGTTTGTAATTATCTAAATCGGCGAATTACAATTTCGATACATTCTGTCTCAGTGAGATACTCCTCTCTGCTCTGATTCTCTTTGACTCACCCAGATGGCCCGCCATCTCATGCTGGTGCAGCTGGTTGGAGGTTTAAGCACCTTTCCAGTCCCTCCCTGCTGAGAGCCCAGGGGCGGCCCAGGAGTCCTCAGGACGTTGCAGTCTACTTCCCCTGAACACGGGTGAGCCATGAAGGCAGGCAGGAAAGGAAGTATGATGCCATGTCCACTCTTGGAAATATGTCACTCCTGCTGCATTCCCTTAATGGGGAACAAGTTACTAAGTCTTTTCACATTCAGTGGGAGGAAGTTTACTTTGTTTTTGAAGTAAGGAGCATCAGAGAATTTTTGGACAAAAATTTTAACCATTGCAATAGCCTACAAAATATGTATTTTCAGATATATTCATTCTGTGAGTGACAGCATAGTTTTCCCTATTCTACTTTATTTTAATGTTTTTAACTCATCATGGTAAATAGAGGGAGTTCAAGTACTTCTTAATATTTCTGTCTAATACTCATGAATACACCTTGATTTTTTAAAATGAAATTTAATTCAAGGATTTTAATTTTCCCCATCAACAGTGGTGCTCTAAACACATGATTTCTTGTGCTGCTATATGAGAATCGTGATAGGCCACATATTTAGGAAGAGAATTTCTAAGTAATTCTTAGATAATTTAATCTCTAGATATATAGTCAAATTTATCTTTTCAAGCAGCCTATCAGAGGCCTCATTGTTTTACATTGTCACCACATTTTATATCCTTTGGACTTTTTTATTTTTTTCAGTGTTAGAATAAAAATCATCTCATTATTGTCTTTTAATGAAATGCACTTAGATTCTTTCTCTTGATAATAATTGTTTCTTTTAGGTGTATTTTTATGTTTATTCTTTTTCAATTTATTGGAAGAAGTTTTTTTACATTTTTGTGATGCACATTTCCCTGGTGGAATCAAAACTGATATTTCTAGCTCTGACTTAATTTGTAAAACTAACATCGAAGAGCTTAAAGAAAGTAAACAAGGAAAAATGCTAAAGAAAAATACAAGAGGAAAGGATGAACAAAAAAGTAAAAGAAAACAAAACAGGCCGATGTGTCTGCTTTGGATCTAAAATTAAACCCTGATTAGTCCTTCTAACTTTCTGACTTCTCAATAAAGCACAAGTTACTCCCTACTTTTGCAAGGTTGCTATTTGAAAATTTATCAGAACTTACATGGTTAGGGTAATCATGAGAAAAACTTACTTTTGTTGGTTTTGCCTGCAGTATCCTGCTAACTATAATTTTGATAGAATATCTGTTGTTTCTTCTAGCCATTACAGATGCCCAGTAATATTTTCTCTAAATAAGATTTAGTTTTTGTATGTCTCACCTGCATGATCTCCAGTACAATGTTGAGTCACGGTGAAAGTGGGTATAGTGCTCTTTAGAAGTGAGTCACTGCGAATAGTGCACCTGTAGGAAACCCAGCGAGTAGGGAGTGCCTCTACCACTTTGAATGCTCGGAATCGACATAAGTTATTTAAAGTTTTCTACATGAGAAATTTGTCTATTTTTCCATATGTTTTATTTACCATTTATATCAGGTTGGGAACTTATATGTTCTTTTCTGTGATGTCTTATAGTCCAACCTTACTTGATTTGTTTTGTGACTCAGATTTTGGCTGTTGGTAGATCACTCAGTTAGCTCCTGTGTACTTTTGATATCCCCCCAACACATGATGCTGTTCTTTGGGTATGAATGCATCTCAGTGCTCACTGGGAGGATGAGCTGCTCCAGGTTCATCTTGTGTATTTCCGGTGCTACTCCCGGAGGCAGCCGTGTATCCAGGAAACACCAGTTTCTTTTCTTAGGGAATAGAATTTGAATTCAGTACCTGTGCAGTAGAGGTTCTCATTGTCCACATGTTTAATATTTCTGTGTATAGCTATCTGTGTCAATATTAAGCTCAACTATGCCTTCATACCATGTCTGAGTTGTGTCCGTCACCACACATGCCAATATGTGACTGCCTGCTTTGACGTTGGGAAACCTGGCTGACTTTCAGTGCTTCCGTCCATTCAGTTAATAGTTCAGTTCCGGCATAAATATATGAAGTGCGGTTAAAAAAATACATAAATGGGCCAAGCTCAGTTGCACGCCTGCCTTGCAAGCACAAGATCCTGAACTTGATTCCCAGCGGGGGTGAAAATTTTATGTGTGTGTGTGTGTGTGTGTGTGTGTTTGTGTGTTTGTGTGTGTGTGTGTGTGTATGTGTATCTCAAACATTAAAATTTTAAAACAGGAATTCTTACGGTAAAGACGCATTACCATTAAACCGGTCTTCCAAGTACTCCATCTCGTTCAAACACACTTGTGCTGCCACTCTTGCCACCTTTAAAGCAGTTTCAGAAGCCCTTTTGTGTAAGTGTCTTTAGTTGTGCTGTCATGGCAGCCTGATTTCAAAACCTCTTCCTTTCATGGCCATGTTGACTTTAAGGAAGAATCGGAAGTAGAAAGGTGCCAGGTCTAGTGAGTACAGTGGCTAAGGATACGCTGTTTTGTTACAAGCCCGTCTTTCTGTTGGATGGCACCACTTTCACCATGTTTTTTATCAGACCTGTAACAACACTCATGGAAAGTAGATCCAGAACTTCTTCAGAAAGTCACAAGATTGATGGGATAAGTTTTTCCTAAGTGAAGGGGAGTATTTTGAGGGAGATTAATGGTGATGTGTGTTTTACTATAATAATTTTTCTTATTAAATACACTTTATGGTTCACGCTGATATGGTGATTTTAAGCTTGGTAACCTGCACGCCCTTGGAAAGTGTTCAGTTAGAGTACAGTATCTCCTGTAGAACAAAAAATATTGTGGTCAAGCTTGAATCCCAAGTCTAGAGAACAGTGCTTACTATCTTTCCCTTTAGTCTTTCAAACTCCTCTGATTTCCAAAGTTAGGCTAGCATCTTTTCCTCTGGTGACAATGTTTCACACATTTATAATATATCTATGGGTTTTATGTATATTTTCCATTTCTTTGCCGAAATCCTCCTGCCTGTGTCTTTGAATCCCAACTATATTAATCATAGTGCCGTGTATCTGTTGTATGATTCTCTTATGATTGTTTTATCTTCTATTTTACTATTTCTATTTTCGTCAAAGTTCTGTCTTATATACAGGGTGATTTAAACATTGCAATGCAAAATTTTTAGAGATAATTTGAACTTCTGGATAGTGTTAATTTTTTCCAGAGCGGAATTATTTTTTCATCCATAAGGCAAATCACAAATCAAATTAATACAGTCATTACTTTGACATCATCACAGCTGGCCTTTACTCTGGTTTATTTTCAGTTCAATTTTAATTATGCTTTGTAGCCCTGTAGGTTCCCAAGCCTCAGTTATTTACAGAAGTCTTACTCGTTGGCAGGTACGATTTCCATTTTCATCTCCCACCCAAAATCTCCTAAGACTGCATAATTTCTGTTCAGGTTTTTAAACTATCACTAACAGCTTTTTAATCACCAATGAACAAGGATGGAAAAACAGCACCCAATGTCATATTTACATCTTTGACCTCACTTTCTTCTGGCTCAGAAAAGTTTTGTTGCTCTCGTAAGTCTTACCTAACTTAAATGAGGTGGTTTTCAAATATTCTGTCTAGCTTTTCTACTTTCTGTTCTGTCCAGAGGATGGTCTTATCGGACTCCTCGTTGCTGGAGTGTAAGATACTTTCCATGCTTCTTGAATCTCTACTCTTACACCTGGGCTGGCTCATCTTCGTCTGAGTAACTTTCTGTTGCTGAGTATTTAGGTGTTGTGGTTCAGGATTTTTGAAGCCACAAGTGTAATACTGGACTTCGTGGTTAGGTAGGCCTAGTGGTTTTCCAGTACCATGGAGGTGAAGACCACAGTCTAGGACTTAGTTCTCCAGCTTGGCAGATTCCCTCAGGGAAGACTTGGTTTCAGGTTTCTTACTCATCTGAGTTCTAGTCCTTACTACATTTTGGCCAAATAAACTTTCACTATCCGGCCATTTCTCCAAAGCTTTAGAGAGATTTTTTAGAAATCCTGTATCTGTAGCCATACTTGTATTCATGGATATAGAAGCTCTTCTCAGAAGAAAAGATCTTTTTTCTCGTGTTTTTCTCCTTTCCTCATTATGGAAAGAGCCTAAATTTTTTTGGTACTGGTAATTGAACTCCGGACCTTACACTTGCGAGGCAGGCAGAGGCATTACTGAACTAAATCCCCGGCCAGAAACATTATAAGTTTATTTCAAAGCTGTTAGTGTCTGTCGCCATTTTTATTTTAACATGTCCTTTAAATTCCACTCATGTTTTCTTATTTTAACTAATATTTAATCAGTACTATTTTGTCAGTTAAATAGAAGTTTCTAAATCTCATCAAGAATAACAATTATTCCAAAATTTCTTTTTTCCTTTAGTTTTATTTCATAAAATGATAATTTTAGAGTTTACCAGAAAGTCCACTCTTCGTGAAGCTTTTAAAATTATTAACTTTTCAAGAGTTTTTTTCTTCTTCAGTAGTGGACTGAAATAATTTCTATCTACTCACTTCTTCCCGTTTAAATGTCTTCAGGTGGTTCACTCCCAACTAAGCAAAATGGAAATATTTGGTTTCCTTATACCTTTTTGTTGCTCGTTTAGATATATAGCAGCTTGTGGGGAACAGAGTAGAAGCCAGTATTGACTGGGCTTCTCTATCAATTGCTTTTGTATTTTGTGTTTTGTCTGTTAGCAGAAATCAATGGGGCAACTTCTTGTCCAGGCCAAGTATTGTATAAGAACCCAATTTCAGTGTGACTGCTATTGTCTGCCATGACTTCCAGAGGAGCTGGGGGTGTTGCACACATTGGGCATGCATGGCCTGAAACTTGTCTATGCTTTTAGCTATTTTTAAAAATTAATTAATTTTATTGGTATATTATAGCTATACAATATGATGACATTCATCACTGGGAATTTGTACCTTTACATGAGATATCGTGGTGGTTGTGTTTTTCCCCATTCCCCTGCCCTTTCTTCTACTGCTCCACCCTCCCTATTGACAAAGACTTTGTTTCTGTTGTTTTCCTTTTCTCATATTTATTCCTTTCCCTTCCTTTTCCCCTACCCTCCACATCCCCTTCCTCTTTGGACCTTATCTTCCTATTTCACGTCATTAATTCTACATTTTGATCCTCATTTATACTTTGAATTTCTTACACCAGAGAAGCTATTCAGTATTTACGCATGTGTGTCCTATTTATTTCACTCGAGTATGGCCTCAATGTGCATCCATTTAACTATAAATGTAACTAATTTCTCATTCTTTATGGCTGAGTAGGACTCCATTTTATACACAAACCGCATCTTCTTTATCCAGTCACCAGTTGATGGGCGGTTGGGTTATTTTCAAGTTTTAGCTGTTACAAACTGTGTCTCTAAAACATGGAGGAGCATATATCATTGTGGTAGGATTCTTTTAATTCTTTTAGGAAGATAGCCAGCAGGGGAATAGCTGGGTCGAATGGGACCTCTAAGCCTAGTTCTCTGAGGTATCTCCATACTGATTTCCACAGTGGTTGCGCCAGTCTGCACTCCCACCATCAGTGGCACAGTATTCCTCTTTCCCCACATCCCCACCAGCATTTGTTATTGGTTGATTTCTTGACAGCAGCCATTCTTTCTGGAGTGAGGTGGAATCTCAGTGTTGTTTTCATTTGTACCTCTCAAAGGACCAGCAATGTTGAACATGTTTTGTTATGTTTATTTGCTGTTTCTACTTTTTTGTCTTAGAAATGTCTGTTCAAGATGCCCATTTTTGGATTGGGTCTTTAAATTTTGGAGGTGTGATTTTGTTAAGTTCCTTGCAGTGATAAAGCTATCCTTAAAGCTCCTCCAAATTTGCTCAAACTCACTTTGATGAAGTATATTCCTTTGCCTGATCTGTGTTGTAAGAGAGAGAAGGAAAGGAGCTCTTTCCTTCTTTCTGCTTAGGCTCAAACTCTCTCTAGCACATTCCTCAATATTCATGTATATTTGTGTATAATACTTTAATATTCTCATATATTACAAAAATCTAATTTGAGTGAGTATAGATGAGTATACTCAGGAGCCATTTACCTGAAGGTAAGACCATTGTAAACATTGTTTTTGTTTAACCACAAAGTTTTACCAATAAAAAGTAATACAGGATCATTTTTTGAAGGGAGATAGATGTCATTGACTCTACTTTGATGAACTTAGATATCTTATATTGTAAGAGGTCTTTTAAACTTCTATGTACATAGATACATACCTTTGTATTTATATGGCTTTGTTTGCATAATTAAATATAAGCCCAAAATGACCAGCATCTCTGTACTATCTCCCCTAAGTTGCAAAGCTATATGTAACATTTCTAAACATTCTTAGAGTGATTCAACATCTTTGTGAGTCCAATGCAGGATGACTTGGTTAAATAATTGATACCCTCTATCTGCATCCACTGAAAGAGTTGTTTGCTTGGCTGTCTGCTCTTGAATTTGTCTAACCTTCACAGCTAGTGCCCTTTGGGTTTTAACTATAACTTTGTTATTGATCTCTGGACTCTAGGCCCTATCTTAGCAGGACAAGTTAGAGAATTTGATCCTGCTTTGCTTTGGCTCTTTCAATTGATGATTTTGTGGCCTAAGTAGTCACCTGTGTTCTATTTTTTAAATATTTTCATAACCAGCCAATGTAGAAGAGTATGGTGAGGATTGCAGGCTCCCTGCTACTAAATGTTGGCTAAGAAGCAGAATATCTTAGGAAATAGTTGAGCAATTTAAATTTTCTAAGCTCTCTTGGCAGTGATTCTTTATACTGAATTTTGAGATACACCGTCCTCATAAATATAAGCAAGAGTCTTAGAGTCAGGAGATACAGGCTCCAATACATCTCTGCTAAGTACTAGAAAAGGGTGATGACAGTGGACAATTTAAGATATGAGGTGCATTTTGCACATCTGAAAAATGGGCATATAAGTATAGACAAACTGGGGGGGTATAGAAAAATAATCCTTATAGATCTTTCAGTGCAATTCTTGTAACGTGCTATACTTCGACAGAGCTGAAATGCCATTGACTTTTAGATGCATGGCTGTTTCTAGGTAGTGAGAAGAAGGAGAAATGCTAGAAATTACTCTACTGCACGATATTTTCTGGTCAACTAGCTAGGTTATATTCATTTTTTTATAAAGTTCTTTGAAACTTTATATATATTCATGTAGCTATTTGCATACATTAAAGGAAACTATAAATAAAACAAAAGAAAAATGGAGTCATTCTTAAAACATCTAAACCTTTTGAAATGGGGTCTTCTTAATATCGTCATAAATCAGATGTGAATCTTTGTGCCTGAATCGTGACGGAAGCATTACTGAAAGGATGCTCAGTTCTTGGGTCTGGGTGTTTATTTTTCAGGTCAATGACCCAGTCTGAGGGCTACAGATAAGTAAAATTATTTTATGGACGATATAAAGAGATTTTTTCACATGCTAATCAGATCTGGCATTCTTTGTTCAAATTGGATAATAAGGGGTTTTTAATTCAACTTTTAAGTAATTTTGCATTTATCGCCACATTCTGGTGATTGACAGTGAAGTTCACTAATGTAGAATCGACAAGTGTATATCACAACTGCCATGTGGCTGAGTGATTAGAACATTTATTTTGAGTCAGCCTAAGTACAGAGACACTGTAATATGGGGGGATATGTATTGTTAATTTTTAAACTGATGAAATTTAGTGGTATGTATTCCATAAAGGGTAGCAGGCAGAAAGTAGCTACCCGTTTGTGTGTTCTACGAGAGTCGTTTCTCGTGCCATGCACTCAACTTCCTTCTGTCTGTAAGGTTGTCTTTCAAACTGAGGACTTCACAGGTCGAAGTCTCAGAATAAATGTCCCACCCCTCGCCTGCCTTCTTCTGCTGGTCCTCTCCTTGAGCCTGTTCTCCAGGTCGCCCCTGCTGAAATGCTCTGTCGCCACTTCCGAGCCATCTCCATGCGCGTGCGTCGAGTCTGCACAGGTTTCTGACCTCTGCTCCAGGATGGATTCTTTTTTCATAAGTATATTGTAAACCATGGAATGTATTAAGATTTTCAACTATGAACTTTTAGTCTCCTTTTGTTCAGCCCCCCTCAGAAGTTTTGTTTTTACTGTTGTAGTGTTTTTAAAATTTGTATGAACTTTTGGACCTTTTATGAATCTTGAGTTTCGGCTTCTAATTTAACTAGAAGATTCAATGTAAGGTGAGTGTTGTGTACAAAAGGTCGTTTTCCATTGTGCCTCATGAACACTATAATGCATTTGATAGTCATTTTACCCAAATTGGAAGGTATATTTCTATTGACCCTTCTGTTACTACTAGTCTTAATTTTAGGATAATATAATCAGAATTATTCAAATTAACTTTTAAGGCCCTTGGTAATCTGGCTCCCCATTATTTCTCTTTTTTTTTTCTTTTCTTTTCTTTTTGGTTTTCTGAGACAGGGTCTCACTGTGTAGTTGAGACCGACCCGGAACTCACTATGTAGCCCAGGCTGGTCTTGAACTCATAGTGATCCTCCTGCCTCAGCCTCCCGAGTGCTGGGATTACAGGCGTGCGCCACCACACCCGACTTCCCGTTAATTCTTCAACTCTGTCTCCTATGCTCCGTGCTGCAAACCTCTGCCTCTGATCTGAGCACACCAGGAACATCTTTGCCACCCTTCCTGTGCTTTCCAAACATCCTTTAGCTGAGAGAAGCTTATTCTGTCCCTTTCTCCTTCACACACTACTTCTGTTACAATACTTTCTGCTGTGCTAGCTTTAATTCACTGTTATTCAGCACTGATTCATTTAACAGGTATTTCTAGTGTACATGTTTTAAAAGGCAAGTGCAGAAGACAGACAAAATCCTCAGTCATCACGAAACAGTATAGGCTGTGAGAAATGATCGAATAAGATGGATAGCTATAAAACACATTTTTAGCTGTGACAATCATGCTAAAGGAAATTAGGGCAGCAGGAAAAGGTTAATAAGATTTCATTTTCTGAACTAGGGTTTTTTTTAAAGAATTGTGGCTACCAAGGCTTTTTTCCTGCCAGAGAAGTGAGCCGAGACGCAGCCTAAGGGATTGGACAGCACAGAGTATACTCCTAGTCCCCAGGGTCTCTGTGTTGTAGTGTATTTAAAATTTGTATGAACTTTTGGACCTTTTATGAATCTTGAGTTTAGGATTCTCCTCACCAGGAGAGCTTTAGTATTACAACCATAGTCCAGAGAGGCCTGGCTGAACATGTAACTGAAAAATCTGCCCCAAATATCCTGGAAAGTATAGATTTCATCAAATGGAGAAAAACTGCAGCCAGTATTCAACAGATGCTGGAAGATGGACTCATGCATGACAATTGGTGCTAATAAGTTATTGTGAAAATTATAGTGAATGTTAAAATTAGAGTGTAAATGACTTCACTTTTAAAATCAAAGATGTTGGTAAGTTTTTGAGAGGCTTAGTAAGTACTCAATGGTGCTGTCAAATGCATAGTATCAACTGACAAGTCCATAGCTATCAAAGCTTTTAGCAAAGTTTAGTGTAAAACATTACAAGTTCTTTTTCAGCTTTTGAGATAAAAATTTCTCAGCGAATTCACAGAAGATACTGAAAGTGACCTTTTACTCTTGTGTTCTGAATGACAAGTGTAACTAAATTTCTGTAAAATATGTGAGAAGTTTTCTGGAATTTTTTCTCTTATCCATCCATACCTGGAGAGCTCCCATGTGCATATGAAAATAAGCAGTACCTAGAGTTATGTGGATTCACAGGATAGAATATTAGGCCAGATGAAATTAGGGCTAAACCACATTTTTCAAATATATTTCCCCTCATATAAAAGAGCTCAGTGTGATTGGTCTATAAATGCATGAAAACTTTACTCTTTTTCTGCTATTGTGGATTAAAACCAGATGTTCCTTTTGAGAACTTCAATTTTTTTCCCTCTGATTCACGAAATCACCATTTCTCCCTTTTTAGTTTTCAAGAGACATCATATGTTCAATGCCAACAGATATGGTTTTCTAGTGAACATCTTATCACTACTTATATTCACCTATGAAAACAAATATGTGAACAAAAATAACTAAGAACTTACACCAAAACTCATAAAATGAGTGTTGAATGACATCAATCGCTGAAAATTACCAAAGTTGTTAAATTTAGCAATCACCCGTGAGATTGCTATCAGTTATTCTATTTTTATTTTCCTCCCCATTCTATACTGTATTGCTCTTCTGTTTCTATCAGTTCAGACTCAGGGATGCTTGGCTCTGGATTTTCCCTATTTGAAGTTTTTGAGAAATCCTGAGTGTGAAAGTTTCTTGATAAGGAACTGCTTCATTAATACAACCTGGTTACTGTGGAGATGAAAAAAAGAGAAATCAGAATTGAAAGTTTACTGGGGCAGGCCGAACAGGAAGGCTGGCTTACACAGGGATACACACATTGTTGCTCTGTAGTCCTTTCCAGTCGGAGTTGTCAAAGGGTCCTGTTCCGAGTCCTTTGTTTTCAGAGATGGCCACCAAAAGTTAGACTATTTATCAATGTTGAAAGCTGAGAGCAGATGAGCCCATATAATTTAACATAAAATATGTCCAAAGCTTTCTGGCCATTGGTCTGATTCTCTGTGAGAAATTATACATGTCTTTCATGGTGGGTGGGCTGAATGGTTGTGTTTACTCTAAAAATTTGTATGTTGAATCCTGATCCTTGCTATGAAAGTATTTGGAGGTGGTTTTGGGTGTTGGTTTGGTCAGGGGAGGGACGTCCTGATGAACAGTATTAGTGTCCTTACTGAAGCTCTTTCTGTCATGTGAGGACAGTGAGTGGGAACCATTTATGAACCAATGGCCCCTGCCAGACATCAAAGCTAATGAGACCTTGGTCTAGGAACTTCCAGACTCCAGTGCTGTAAGCAATAAAGATATGTAGTTTTTCAGCTACTCGGCTTATGTTCTTTGTTATAGGAGCCTGAATGGTATAAGATACCTCTACTGTTGTTCTTTAGTACTATTTTAAAATGTAACTTTACTCCTTCTGGATCAGTATTACATACCTCTACCTCGGTTTCCTGGTTGGCACCACAGAATCGTGTCTATACATTACTATTACACAGCATGTAAGTTAATGACACATGCTTCACGCAGGCTTTATCAGATGCCCTGTGTATCACTCCACTCCCTTCTGCACCTCTGCCTGTCTTGTTTCACCAGTAATTACCATTTCCTCTCTTGCGTTTTCTATTTGAAAGAGATGGTGTGCTTTACTAATGCTTGATGTCTAAGGCCATCCCTAGCTTTATGACAGGACTGCATTGATGTATTTTGTAATCAGTGACAGAGTTTAAATGGGAATATTTCTCTGCACCACGTGTTCAAAGGGCACTGCAGATTGATTCAGATAACATGTTGTACTTTACTTACAAGTGATTTCCAAAATTTAAATGTCCTTTTATCGAAAAAATATAATATTTGGTACAAACAGAGACTGTAGTTCTTCATACAAGTGGTTTTAAAAATCCTAATTACAAACTAGTTCAATGTAGAAAAATTTTCAAAAGATTTTAGTTTGGAGAAAGAAGATAGTATTCAAAAAGTATAGTAGTAGTAAAATAAGATGGAAACACTCAGAATAGCAACCTTTTTAGGTAATAGTTTCATCTGTAAAGTTGGTTCTTTGGGATGAAAATTGGGTCTTTCATTTTTCATTTCATGATACTATAGAAAAAAGATGAAACAGATTCAGAACACCTAGGTGCTAACCCTGGCTTCACCACTTATTAACTGAGTGTGCTTGGGAAAAGAAACAACATTTTCTGGCCAGCTGCCTTAACAAGGTCCTTGCAAGGATCAAATATGTATGAAAGTACTTTATAAATTATGAAGTCCTATCTAAGTCTAATCTATTAATATTTATTGCTACAAGCTCGAGTTACAGTGAGCTTTATTTATAGGAGATGCACAATGAGTTATGTTTAATTAAGTATTTTTAAATTGCAAAGTGATAGATGCTCCTTGGAAGAAGAGAAAAAGATAAGGAAATACATAGACAAAATTAATAACATTCCTGTAAACCGTCTGCTTTAAGAGACAAAAGATATTAAAAGTCGACTGCATAACTTTCTATAACTTTGTTCTCACACATATAAATCATACAAATATAAAAAGGGCTAACTTTACAATTATATTGGGTAATTATTCTTGATTTCCCTCATTTCCTTGTACTTCTGCACACTCTTGTTTTTCTACATTTATTCTTCTGTTTACTTTGTACCTGGAAGTATGTCAGGCTTGATGTACTTCTGCACTCTTGTTTTTCTACATTTATTCTTCTGTTTACTTTGTACCTGGAAGTATGTCAGGCTTGTATATCTTACATGATCTCTGAAGTAAAAGCTAGATGATTTAACACATTTAAACAAATTTTATAATTTTTTAGTCTCGGCAGTGCCATAATTTATTCAGCTATTAATTATGATGTATATTCATGCTATTGTCATGTTTCTTCCACAACTAAATAATCCTAATAAACTTCCTTCTTTTTCTATTGCTTAGATCCATACATGGGAGACATATATATATTTAGTAAGAGATAATATTAGATCACTTGCTAAATTTACATTTATACTTGTTATGAAAGAAGCGTTCTATTTTTAAAATTTGGCTAATCTTACAGATTGAAAATGTCATTATTAATACATTAATTTTCTTTGATTTGACTATGAATTATGTGCTCCTTTTCATATGCTGGTTTGCTATTTTGACTTCTGATTGTTTTCTTCTGTTTTTATTCATTAAGTG